>NC_047085.1:524513994-524813994 GCF_902459505.1 Geotrypetes seraphini
AAAAGCAGAGAAAACCAAAAAAAAACTCTGTGGAGTGACGATGCTCCCAAATGGACTTTATTAGAAAGTATCAAAGTTCCAAAGGTACACTAAAATCATCCACATAAAATAATTCCATCCACATAAAAATAAATCATCCACATAAGAGCCTTAAAGGACCTAGTCCGCTAGGGATACAGGACCCAACACGGTCCACATTTCGACAAAAAGTCTTCTTCAGGGGTCCTATAAATAATGAGGGGTGCATTAAGAATGAATGTAAGTTATGAATAGTAGTGGGTGATAAAATGTGAAACTGTGAATGATATCTGGCATGCAAAGAGTATAAAAGATATGTGACAAAAGGACACAGTGATGTAAATGGCACTAATGAAAATGAGTTGGTGAAAAAGGTGATAAATGTCATCAAAATGTGAAAACAGAAAATATTTGGATCTATGCAAAATGCAGAGTGAAGTGAAAAACTTAATTGCATTATAAAAATGGTGGACGTGCGAAGACCATGCTAAACAAATGATCAGTGAATACTTATGTTTAAACAAGCTAGAAAGACACAAAGGGAACTGTATAGGACAAGAAAAGGAAGAGGAATACATACCCTGGGGGTCCAATAAAGGTGTGTACGTGGGAAACGAAAATAATATTGAATTTAAAATTTCAGAAGTTAAAACCATATATGAAACTCTATACTACTGCCAAGTTTAAGATTAAACATATTAGCAAAGCCATATAGAATATTTTAAAACCCTAAAACAGATACAGATGATAGATGATAGAAAAAAAGGGGGCCATGCAGTAAAAAAGCATTCACTTACTTCAGTTTCCTTTTTCCCCCCTCTTTCTTTTTGTTTTGTGGCCCAATCCACCAATCAGATTGCATATTTAATTGTTCCTCCTTCACTGCACTCCCTTTCCATTGCAAATGCAAGCAGTGTCTCACTTCTGGTTCGCCACACAATTTTTTACTTTGGTTCCTGCTTCTGTTTTGTTTAAACCTGCACAGCTCTTTTCAAGGATGTCATGGGTCTCTGATGATTTCTTCTAGATTTCGTTTTTCTCTGCTTTCATTTTTCCTCTTAACTTTCACTGGATGACTCTCTTTTGGGTTTTTCCTCTGGCTTTTTCTTTTTCTCTTAATTAGCAGTATTCAGCTATGTATTTTTATATCCCTTAACTTTTTTTAGTGTTCTTTAGTAATGTGCAGCATGATTCCTTTTCTGAGCCCATCCCCCGCCATCACTTTTCTGTGGCTCCTTCTCACCGTTTTTCTTTTAATCACAGCTTACTGGCTTTTGTATGGCTTTTGACCTGTTAGTTTTTCAATTAGGTTTTCAATTTAGCCTCTTTATTGGAAGATCTCACCCCCTCTTTTTTACTGCATGGCCCCCTTTTTTTCTATCATCTGTATCTGTTTTAGGGTTTTAAAATATTCTACATAGCTTTGTTAAAAACATTCATAGAAACATAGAAAAAGACGGCAGATAAGGGCCACGGCCCACCAAGTCTGCCCACCCCAATAACCCTCCCCTACCTTTCTCTGTGAAGAGATCCCATTTTGACTTAAAATCAGGCACGCTCCTGGCCTCGACCACCTGCAGTGGAAGATCATTCCAGTGATCAACCACCCTCTCGGTGAAGAAGTATTTCCTGATGTCACAGTGTAGTTTCCCGCCCCTGATTTTCCACGGATGCCCTCTTGTTGCCGTGGGGCCTTTGAAAAAGAAGATATCTTCCTCCACCTCTATACGGCCCGTGAGATATTTGAACGTCTCGATCATGTCCCCCCTCTCTCTGCGTTCCTCGAGTGAGGATAGCTGCAATTTTTTCAGCCTTTCCTCATACGGGAGATCCTTGAGCCCCGAGACCATCCGGGTGGCCATACGCTGGACCGACTCAAGTCTCAGCACAACTTTGCGGTAATGCGGCCTCCAAAATTGTACACAGTACTCCAGATGGGGTCTCACCATGGATCTGTACAATGGCATTCTATATGGCTTTGCTAATATGTTTAATCTTAAACTTGGCAGTAGTATAGAGTTTCATATATGGTTTTAACTTCTGAAATTTTAAATTCAATATTATTTTCGTTCCCACGTACACACCTTTATTGGACCCCCAGGGTATGTATTCCTCTTCCTTTTCTTGTCCTCTACAGTTCCCTTTGTGTCTTTCTAGCTTGTTTAAACATAAGTATTCACTGATCATTTGTTGAGCATGGTCTTCGCACGTCCACCATTTTATAATGCAATTAAGTTTTTCACTTCACTCTGCATTTTGCATAGATCCAAATATTTTCTGTTTTCACATTTTGATGACATTTATCACCTTTTTCACCAACTCATTTTCATTAGTGCCATTTACATCACTGTGTCCTTTTGTCACATATCTTTTATACTCTTTGCATGCCAGATATCATTCACAGTTTCACATTTTATCACCACTACTATTCATAACTTACATTCATTCTTAATGCACCCCTCATTATTTATAGGACCCCTGAAGAAGACTTTTTGTCGAAACGCGGACCGTGTTGGGTCCTGTATCCCTAGCGGACTAGGTCCTTTAAGGCTCTTATGTGGATGATTTACTTTTATGTGGATGGAATTATTTTATGTGGATGATTTTAGTGTACCTTTGGAACTTTGATACTTTCTAATAAAGTCCATTTGGGAACATTGTCACTCCACAGAGTTTTTTTGGTTTTCTCTGGATTTTCTTCTTTGTGGATATTTTGGGGTCAATTCCTTTTGTTTTTTTCCAAACTGAAAAAGCACATGGAAGGTGGAAAACAGTCTATAATTCAAAGAAATTGCCTAAAGCTGATTGTTAAAAGCAAAAATCTGGAGCGAAAGTGTGGTCCAAATTGCACTGCATTGTAAAAATATGCACAGAAGACTAGGTTCCTGGTTTGAAAATACCCTAGATTGGGGGTGGGTTTCAAGTCAACTATTGGAGCTGCTGTAACTCATAATTGATGCCCCACCAGGAGGTTGAATATGAGCTCTTGCACAGCAAAAATGGATGCACTGCGGATCATAATGCAGCTTCAGAAACATCCTGAATAGGAATTAAGATGAAAATTTGCCATGCAGAAGCTCTAAGTCGCTCTCTATGATCCACAATTGACACAGGAGGGATCAGGTGTGCTCTTGGATAGCACAAATTAATACAATGTGCTATCGGAGAGGAGAGAGAGAGTTCTTTCTCTGTGCTATCATATTGCATTTTATTGTTTTTTTTGTTTTCTTGTGTTCCTCAGTAGCTGATGTAGAGGAAACGAAGAGCTGATTTGGTTGGCGAAATGAATAGTTGCCTAGAGGTAAAAACATAATGCTCCTCTGCAGTGGACAGCATGGAGACCTTGGTCTGCTGGAAAGGAATGCAAAGGAAGAAACGACGATGATAAAGTAATAGATTGGTGTAAATGAAAATCCTTACCAAGTGTAGGAAAGAATCTGGGATGAGTTCGGAAAAACTCTTAATTTGGAGAAGGGGATCAAGGTTTTCTCAGGAGTTAGAACATCATGAAGCCTGAATGGATAGATAAAGGTATTCTCAGGCTTCATGTTTCTCTGTAAGTGTGGAAAAACCTCCAAAGTGCTGAGGTAGTAAATAGAAGAGATGAAAGTTAATGTAGTACATTGCAAGTTGATCAAATTGAAATGAATTCAGAATGTCAAAGGCATGTCCTGCCAATGAGAGAAACAACCCCTGTGTCCAACTGGATAGAGCAACTAAAGAGAGTGAATCTATCCAGTAGCCATGGCCTAAGCTGTGGTCAAGAAAAAAACATAGGGTTTGGTTTTTTTTCTTCTATGTATTGAGGCACTCATGCAAAATTGTCATTTCTTTAATAAGACATTAACTATTTTTTCTGAGGCCCTCCAAGTACTTACAAATCTAAAATGTGGCCCTGTAAAGGATTTGAGTTGGAGACCACTGTTCTAAACAGTGTGTCTTTCATGAATCTACTAGAGAGGAACTGAGCATCTGTGTGTGTGGTAGATTACTAAAGCTTATTTCCTTTTGCATTATTTGTTATTTTTAGTGCAAGTATCCCTTCAGACAATGTATTAGATATTGCATACCAGATTAACTTTTATAATCAGACAAACTGAGTTTGTTTTATTTCTTTACATTTATTTTAAGGCTGGAATGATGCTTGTTAGTATTTCCTGCTGACACAAGACTGAATGATTTAGTTACAAAATTCCTATTCTCCTTCATATATAGGAACAGCGTTTTCAGGTCATCTGTTACGTGCTTTGTGCATTTCTAATTTGAACTCTACTTAAAGTAATTTTTAGAAGAGGTTGTACTGAATATTCTTGGACTTGATGATTATTACATATGTTGTGATCTAATATGTTATATATATATATACTTTCTCTCTCACACATTCTCTCCCACTGACTGCAGCGGTGGGAGGGGGACACTCATCTTGCTGACTTACAAGTGCATTCACTCTGAAGCTCCCCATATCTGTCTTCACTAATCTCCCCTATGCTCCCCACCCCCCGTGATCTCTGTTCATCAGGCAAGCCTCTCTTATCCGTACCCATCTCCAGACTCTGTCCATTCTTTCTTCTATCACCATATGCCTGGAACAGGTTGCCTGAATCAGTATTCAAATCCAAGCTAAAGGCCCACTCAACTCCCACACACTGCTATCAGATACCTAGACCCACTGTATCATTTCCTCTACCATAATTTCCCCAACACTGAAATGTCCTGTCTAAATTAGATTGCAAGCTCTTCTGAGCAGGGACTGTCTATTGTATGTTAAAATGTACTTTGCTATGTATGCTTTTCAGTGCAATAGAAATAATAATAAATAGTAGTAAAGCAGTAAAGTCACTTTATTGGCATCAATCGATTGAGGCAGACAAACATATAGACTAGTGGTTCTTAACCTGGGTTCAACCAAACCCCAGGGGTTCGGTGAGTCAGTCTCGCGGGTTCGGCGGAGGTCAAAACACACCTCCGACTCATATAGCGCTTCGGTCACGTTCAATCATCTATCAGTTATTCAGTGATTTTGATCAAGACTGATCGTGTACTCGGTTTCTTGATCTATCAATCTGTAACTAACGCCTTATATACATCAATCAATTCCTGATCAAAATTTGTGATTTAACTGATAGATGATTCGAAGCGCTTATGATTCGTGATGATACGCCCCGCTTGTCCATAATTGGCTGCAGGTGATCACGCAACATAGCTTGGCCTATCTGTGCTGCAGGGGATTTGATGTGCACAGTAGTCGAATTGTAACTGTTGTGATGGTACGTCGTGCGATACCTATCTTAATATTTTAATCCCTTACTAACTATGTCGAGCAAAATACGAAAGTGGTCGGACGAATATGTACAATATGGATTCACATGTATAACGGAACGTGATGGGAGTCAGCGTCCTAATTGCATGATTTGTAATGCCAAGTTGAGTAATTCTAGTCTAGCTCCGGCAAAACTAAGGGAACACTTCCTTAAGCTGCATGGAGATGTAAAATACAAAAACACAACGCTCGCTGAATTCAAGGTGAAGAGAACAAGATTCGATGAAAAGGCTACTCTGCCTGTTCTCGGCTTTGTACCCATCAACAAACCGATCCTCACAGCATCGTACAAAGTTGCTTACCTGATCGCAAAGCAGGGCAAACCACACACCATTGGTGAAACACTCATAAAACCAGCTGTGTTGAAGATGGCGAATATCATGCTGGGAAAAGCGGCTGAAGTTCAGTTATCTGAAATTCCTCTTTCAAATGACATCATCAGCAACAGAATAGAGGACATGAGCAAAGACATCTTGGCTCAAGTAGTTGCAGATCTGATTTCAAGCCCGGCAAAATTTAGCCTTCAACTCGACGAGACCACAGACGTTTCCAATCTAAGCCAGCTTGCAGTATTCGTGCGCTATGTGAAAGACGACGTGATAAAGGAAGATTTTTTATTTTGTAAGCCTCTTACAACAACAACTAAGGCAACTGCTGTGAAGAAACTTGTGGATGACTTCTTCAAAGACAACAATCTTTCGTGGGATATGGTTTCTGCAGTTTGTTCGGACGGAGCTCCAGCCATTCTCGGAAGAAAGTCCGGTTTTGGTGCGCAAGTGAATGCCGATGCACCACACATCATTGTTACGCATTGCATTCTGCACAGGCATGCATTGGCAATAAAAACCTTGCCTCCAAAACTGGCAGAAGTTTTAAAAATTGTTGTGGAATGCGTGAACTATGTGCGAAATAATGCTCTGAAGCACCGCATCTTCAAGGAGCTGTGTAAAGAAATGGGATCTGAATTTGAGGTACTTCTGTACTATTCTAACGTTCGGTGGTTATCCCGGGGACAGGTGCTGAATCGTGTTTTTGCCATGCGAGTGGAATTAGCTCTGTTTTTGCAAGAGCAGCAACATTGTCATGCAGATTGCTTCAAAAATTCTAAGTTCATTCTCATTTTAGCGTACATGGCTGATATCTTTTCAGCTCTCAATCATCTCAATAAGCAGATGCAGGGTCAACATCATCGAAGCGGAAGAAAACCTGAAAGCTTTTCAAAAAAAGCTACCATTATGGAAACGACGAACAGAAAACGATAACTTCGCAAACTTTCCCCTGCTAGACAACTGTGTAAGTAAGATCAAATATGTATCTGGAATCAGAGACATTTCTGTACCCGCGGAACTGAAGCAAACTATTGCCACGCACTTAGATGAGCTTACAAAGTCTCTCGACGGATACTTCCCTACAAGAGTCATATCCAGCATGGGTGAGACAGCTGTTCACGTTTAGTGTTGAGACAACAGATGTCAATGATGAATACCTCGATGAAATCATTGAAATTCAGCAGAGCCAGGTTCAACAGCAACTCTTCAGAACAACAACGCTCTCAACGTTTTGGTGTCAACAATTGGTAACGTACCCTGTTATTGCTAAGAAAGCTCTGGAAATTTTCATATCGTTTGTTACAACATATCTTTGCGAGCAATCCTTTTCGAGGATGCTGGACATAAAAACGAAGAAAAGGAACAGACTTTGTTGCAAAAATGACATGAGAGTGGCACTTGCCAAGATAAAGCAGCGCATTTCTGAACTGGTCTCTGAGAGGCAACAGCAGAAGTCACACTGATTTGCAGTAAATTTCATTATTATGTTATTATTATTCGAAATATAGGAGAACTTTTTTGTTTTCAAAATTGATATTATTTTTTCTCTCACTGTATACCTATGTTTTGAATTTGTAAAAATCATATTTTATTTTTTCAATAAAGAAGGGTTCAGTGAACACGCATATGAAACTGGTGGGGTTCAGTACCTCCAACAAGGTTAAGAACCACTGATATAGACACACAAATGCTCACAAATACAGATAGATAAATGAGCCCATACACAGAGATAGACACAGTGGCTACAAAGAGCAAGATTTTCTGATACAATAACACCAATTCAATACTTTTGACATTGGCAATAGTTCAGAAAATCAAATGTTTGGACTTACCAAATTATAAGTAACGGAAACCTAAAGGGAAGAATGAGATCAGTGATTTTAGAGAAGAACATCTCATGGGAAACTCACAAGAACATCTCATGGGAAACTCACAGAGCAGCAAAGTCACTTTATTGGCATCAATCAATAGAGGGAGACAGACATAAACAGAAATAGGACAGAATTATAGACAGAAATATGCTGTTAGATATAGACATGCACACATACAAGCACACACACGCAGACATACAGACAGATATAAACACTGGTTGCAGTTTAATATGTGTCACATCTAGAATAGTTCACAAGAAAAAAGAATAATATCAAAAGTTTGGGCTTACCCCATCGTTAGCAGTGTTCATCTAATAGAACCACATCATAAAATTAAAATCAACATTCTTGTTTATCAAATAAATAAGGAAATCATTAGAAATGTATTTATTTGATAAAGTTCAAGTTTAAGTTTATTAATTTTAATATACTGACCATCGAAGGACACCTGGCCGGTTTACAATGTTAAAAATAAAAAGTTAAAAATAAATTTTTATAAGGGGAGGATGTGTGAACATTAAATTGACAAATTACAATTATGAATGTGAGCTTGAGGGTGAAGGGGAAAGGGAAAGTTGATAATTATATCATTAAAAGAAAAATTAAAAGGAGAGGAAGAGAGGGGGAGGATATGACATCAGGAAAGTGGTTTGCTTCTTAGAAGCGGTTTGTATTTAGTTTGCTAGTTATTAGGGAGGAAATATTTAAATGCTATGGTATGCATCTTTGAATAAAAATGATTTTAGTTTAATCCTGAATTTATCGAGTGAATTTTCAAGAAGGAGTTGAAGTGGCATGGCTTTCCATAAAGTAGGAGCTACTATAAAAAAATTAGTTTAACTAGTGTAGTAGAATTCTTTTTATGGAAGGTATGGTCAGTAGATTCTGATCGGCCAATCTAACAGTCCAGGAAGGGCAAAAAGGGATGATGAGTTTATCAAGAAAAGATGGGAGATGCGAAAGTTTGATTTTGTAAACAAGCATTAAGGTTTTATAGGTAATACAGTGAGTAATGGGTAGCCAGTGAGCTTTTCACAGAAGAGGAGTTATATGATAATTTTTCTCAACCTTATAAATAAGCTTAATTGTCGTGTTTTGAATGAGCTGCAGATGACGTAGTTCTTTTTGAGTGATTCCATTATATAGAGATTACAGTAATCTAAATGAGAGATGACCAGTGAGTGAACGAGGGTTGTAATTGAATCAGTTTCAAGAAATGAGTTTAGGGAATGAATGAGAGGAAGTTTATGGAAACAGGCTTTTACAACAGAGCTTATCTGGTCATGAAAGGTTAAATCTTTATCTAGAATAACTACAAGCAAATTTATTTTTGATTCAATTTTTATCAGACAAGATTTAATAAAAATTTAACAAAAATTTTGATTTTAATTTTACGATGTGGTTCTATTTTTATTCTTCTAAACTTTTTATTTTTTAGTAATATTTGAAACTGTATATTAACTAATGCTGTATTTGACTGCTGTATGAAGTATTGTTTTTATGAAATTGTAATTTTTTGCTGAAATGTTTCAGTTTTCTTTATCTGTTGTGAACCGCCCAAAACTGTTGGTAGGGCGGTATATAAGAAAATAAATTCTTATTATTATTATCTAAAGGGAAAAAAGAGAGCAGTTATTTTAGAGAGGAACTTCTCATGGGAAAGTTACAAAGCAGTAACTCACTGTATTGGGATCAGTCAACAGAGGCAGACAAACATATGAACACACACACACAGAGGCAGACACACATATAACCACAGATATAGACACAGATATGAACCCAGACACACACACACAGATGTAGATAGAGTGGCTGCAAAGAGCAAGATTTTCTGATACAGTAACATCAATTTAATACTTTTGACTTTGGCAATAGTTCAGAAAAACAAAAGTTTGGACTTACCACAGCACCAGTAGCTTTATCCTAAAGAGAAGATTAAGAGCAGTGATATTAGACAAGAACGTCTCATGGGAAAGTCACAGATCAGCAAAATCACTTTATTGGCAGCAATTAATAGAGACAGACACACATATATTCACAGATACAGACATGGACACACAGATAAAGATGTACACACAGAAGGTAGAAACACAACTGCAAAAGGAAACATATATTATATGAACACAGATACACACACTCACACAGAGGTAGACACAGTGGCTACAAAGAGAAAGATTTTCTGATACAATAACACTAATTCAATACTTTTGACTTTGGCAACAGTTCAGAAAAACAAAAGCTTGGACTTACCACAATATAAGTACAGTGGTGCCTCGCATAACGGACACCTCGTACAGCGAACGCTGCGCATAACGAACTTTTTGTCTTGCTCCCTATAACGAACTTCGTTTCACACAACGAAGTCGCCCGAGGGGCCCGGGGGGGGGGGGGCGGAACTACTCTCGCCGAAGCCGGGAACAGCAGCACCCTCCTGTCTGAATGCAGTGTTCCATCATCTCCCTCCACCTTACCTTAGATGCCGAGTTTTCCGGCTTTCTTTTTCGGCCAGCCACACACTTTCAAAGAGCAGCACATGCGCGCATGCTCTGTTGTTCAATCTTCTCCTCTGACGCAACCGGAAACCGGAAGTTGCAGGAGAAGAGAACATTGATCAACTTCAGCAGCTGCGCGTGCACAGCTTTTTGAAAGCGTGCGGCTGGGTGAAAAAGAAAGCTGGCAAACTCTGCATATAAGGTGAGGTGGAGGGAGGGAAATGTAGGGCTGCAGAACGAATTATTTTCTTTTACATGTATTCTTATGGGAAAACAGGGCTGCAGAACGAATTATTTTGTTTTACATGTATTCTTATGGGAAAACGCGTTTCACACAACGAACGTTTCACATAACAAACTTGCTCCTGGAACGGATTAAGTTCGTTGTGTGAGGCACCACTGTAATGTCATCCTAAATGGAAGAACGAGAGCAGTGATTTTAGAGAACTTCTCATGGGAAAGTCACAGAGCAGCAAAGTCACTTTATTGGCATTAATCGATAGAGCTAGAAACACATATGCTCACAGACAGAGACAGAGACACACAGAAATACAGAGACAGAGACGCAAATTTACACAGAGATAGACACAGAGGCTAGAAAGAACAAGAAATTAGGGAGGCAATCAAACTGGGTAACAGAGTAATAATGGGAGGTTTGAACTACCCAGATATTGACTGGGTAAATGTATCATCAAAGGATTCTAGGAAGATACAATTCCTTGATGAAATCAAAGACTGCTTTATGGATTAGCTGGTTCAGGAACCGACAAGAGGTGATGCCATTCTAGGTCTAGTTCTTAGTGGAGCCTATGAATTGGTGAAGGAGGTAACGGTGTTGTTGCCACTTGATAAGAGTTATCATAAAATTTTCAGATTTGATATAATCTCTGGAATAAGTTCACACAGGAAATCTAATAGAACAGCACTTAAGTTTAAGAAAAGAGACTATGATAAGATAAGGAGAATGGTAAAAAAAGAGACTTAGAGGTGCAAAGGTCAAAAATGGACATCAGGACAGGATTTTATTCAAAACTACCAAAACAACAAAATAAAAATAGCACCAAAAGGTACCACAAAGTTTATGGCTTCCTTTACAGTACAGATGTCAGTTTAAAAGTTTGTGTATAGCCTTTAAAACTCTTCATCTTTCACAACCCTCTAATTTAGCTTCTCTCACTGTACCTTGTACTCAATCACGTTAACATTGATTCCAACAGACTTGATCTTCCATCCCCAAGCATGGCCCACTATGAATCAACACATTCCTCTGCATAATTTTTCTCTCTCCATTGTTTTGGAATAATCTTCTACCTTATATTAGATCTGAGCAATCCTTTTCCAAATTTAAATCACTTTGGAAGACATTTTTTCAGGGTAACTCTGAATGAAATTAATGGCATCAGTAAATCTATTTAATTTTAACCATTTTAATAGTATATTGCTTTTATTTTTTTATTTTTGATTGTAAGAATGTCTCTTGTTTGATTGTATTATCTTTCCTATTAATATTGGCATTCTTTTCATTGTGATTTGTATTGAAAACCGCTTTGAGATTTTGTTTGAAGAGGGATATCAAATGAGAAATAAAAACAAACAATCAAAGCAACCAAAGGATTGTGGAACAAAAGATCAGATGTACCCGTTTGTAGTTTATTAAGTAGCCAAATAACTTGATAACAGTAGGCTGGTATCAAGATAGCTTACATTGGTGCAGGGGTGGCCACTCTGGTCCTCGAGGGCTGGAATCCAGTCAGGTTTTCAGGATTTCCCCAATTAATATGCATTAAAAGCAGTGCATGCAAATAGATCTCATGCATATTCATTATGGAAATCCTGAAAACCTGACTGGATTTCGGCCATCGAGGTCCAGAGTTGTCCACCCCTGCATTGGAGCTTCTGTCCTGTGCTCTTTATTTGTAGCTTCTTCAACTGCATGGATTTTTTTGACTATCACGGTTTTATATTTAAGACAGCCAAGGACCCTATAAGACCTTTCAGGAAGGCATTTTACTTTGGCAGAACTCGGCCTGTGTTATTTGGCTTTATCTTGTTTGTCACTTGTGACTGTATACATCATTTGTGGATTGTTTTAAGTCATTTGGGAACTGGTATATCTGCGCTGTTCCACAATCTTTTTGTTGTTTTGCTGCTTCATCTCCTTTGTGCAACATTTTGGATTTTGTTCTTTTGTCTTAAGGAATTACTGGTGCAAGATATGGTGTTCAATTCTGATGAATCAGAGAAATTCAACCAAATTTCTATAATTCTGGATGATTTAATGGGCCAGTTTGACAAACTGAAGAGTAGCAAATCAACTGGACTGAATGGTATACATTCCAGACTGCAGATAAAAGTGAAAAATGAAATTAGAACATAAGAACATAAGAACTAAAGAATTGCCATCTCTGGATCAGACCCTAGGTCAGCGATGGCGAACCTATGGCACGCGTGCCAACTGTGGCACGCGAAGGCCTTGCAGCTGGCATGCGCAGGGCCGCCATCAGGGCAGTACTACCAGGGGGTGCACAGGAGAGAGAGCTGAACGGGGACGATGGGGGACCCGTGGGGTTAAATATAACTCGAGCCGCAAGGCTCGTCTTCTACTCCGACTGCCCTGCAGCTCACACAGCCGATCTGAAATCTTCCCCGACGTCAGCGCTGACGTCGGAGGGAGGGCTTAAGCAAAGCCCGCCCTCCGACGTCAGCGCTGACGTCGGGGAAGACTTCTGGTCGGCTATGTGTGCGCGGCGGGACAGGCAGGAAATAGAAGACAAGCCTACACGGCTCAAGCTACATTTTGCTGAGAAAGTTGCTGGGAGGCAAACGGGGAACACAAAAGGGAGAGGGAGTGCGTTTTGGACACAAGGTATGAACTTGGGAGAAAGGAAGGGAGGGAAAGAGATGCTGATGTGGGGAAGGGAATGGGTTTTTGGACACAGAAGGCATGAACTTGGGAGAGAGGAAGGGAGGGAAAGAGATGCTGAGGTGGGGGAGGGAATGTGTTTTTGGACACAGAAGGCATAGACTTGGGAGAGAGGAAGGGAGGGAAAGAGATGGTTGTGTACACGGGGAATAGAAGAAAGGAGAATTTTTGGTCATAGGGAGGGAGTGAGGTACAGACAGTGGCATACCAAGGTGGGGGTGGGGGCGGTCTGCCCCGGTTTTACGCCCCAAGGGGGTGCACAGCTGGCCACCCTCCAGTGTTCTCCCTAGGCTGGCAAACTGCGTCTCTTTAGCCACTTGAGTGCCACCGCCGCCATTGGGAACAGGCCGATGCCAAGTTCTCCCTGCTTTTCCGTGTGGGGCCGACCAACTCTCGCCACCCGCGTCAATTCTGATGTCGGAGAGGACGTTCTGGGCCAGCCAATCGCTGCCTGGCTGGCCCACAACGTCCTCTCCGATGTTAGAATTGACGTCGAGTGGCGAGAGTTGGTTGGCCCCGTAGGGAAGAGAAGCAGGGCGAACTCGGCGCCGGCCTGTTCCCGATAGCGGCAGTGGCAGCCTATTCCCCAGTGGTGGTGGCAGCATTTTCCCAATGGTGGTGGCATAGGGGAGGGCAAGGAGAAAGAAAGAAAGGGGGGGGACAGGGAGCAAAAAAGAAAGAGGGCTGGGTGAAACAAAGAAAAATGGGGCACGGAGAGAGAGAGAAAGACAGACATACAGAATGAAAGGGGGTATGGAGAGAGAGAAAAAGAAAGAAGGGGCAGGGTGAAACAAAGAAAAAGTTTGGGGAGGGAATGAGGTCTGGAGGAGAGAAAGCATACAGGAGGCTGAAAAAAGGGAAGAAATATTGGATGCACAGTCAGAAGAATAAAGTGCAACCAGAGACTGATGAAATTAACAAAGGTAGGAAAATGATTTTATTTTCAATTTAGTGATCAAAATGTGTCCGTTTTGAGAATTTATATATGCTGTCTATATTTTGCACTATGGCCCCCTTTTACTAAACCGCAATAGCGTTTTTTAGCGCAGGGAGCCTATGAGCTTCAAGAGCAGCGTGGGGCATTCAGCGCAGGTCCCTGCGCTAAAAACCGCTATCGCGGTTTAGTAAAAAGGGAGGGGGAATATTTGTCTATTTTTGTATAGTTGTTACTGAGGTGACATTGCATAAAGTCATCTGCCTTGACCTTTTTGAAAACCCGCGGAATATAAATGATAATTAACATTTTCTCTGCGTACAGCGTGCTTTGTGTTTTTAAAATTTTATTGTTGGTAGATCATTTTGACTTGGCCACAAAGGTAAGGGGGAGGGAGGGGAGCTGCTGAAAGAGTTTACCTTGACGTGGTTGCAGGCTTACAAATCTTTTGGTCAAAGAGTGCGGCGACAGAGAAAAGTATGTGTGTATTCGGCCCATGAATGAAATCATTAAAACATTATAAATTGCCAATAAATTGAAATGAAAACCAAAGGATTGTGAATCAAATTGATTCTCTGACAATACAAAGATTCCAACCTTTAAAAATGATGTTACATAGTTCAGGCAACTTTATAAAGAGTTTTTAGATACTAAAATCTTGTTATTAAGGTTTAATTGACGTGCTGGCACTTTGAGGAAATTCTTTGGTTTTGTGCGGCAGTTTGGGCACTCGGGCTCAAAAAGGTTAGCCATCACTGTCCTAGGTCCATCAAGTCCAGTGATCCACACACGCGGAGGCCCCGCCAGGTGTACCCTGGCATAGTTTTACTCCCCATATCACTCTATGCTTCTCATAAGGAGATGTGCACCCCCTGTGCACCCCCTGGTAGTATCTAGTTTACCCTTACTCGTATCATTCTATGCCACTCATAAGAAGATGTACATCTAGCAAGAGTTTTAAAAAATACCTTAAATTTTAAAATTAAAACTAATACAAATCTAAAATTAGAAAAAAATAATAATATAAAAGGCAACATAAATAGACTGACACACTGGAAACGAGATGGGAGGAGAAAAGGGATGGAGTGACTTCCCAATGAGGAAAGGCTAAAGCATCTAGGGCTTTTCAGACTATGGACTTTTCCTCTAGGAAAATGTCCAAACCTTTCTTAAAACCAGCTACACTATCCGCTCTTGCCAGAACCTCTGGTTTTAAAAGTATTTCCCTGTAACTTCATTGAGTCTTTGTAATTTTTGATGGAGTGAAAAATCGATCCACTTGTACCCATTCTACTCCTCTCAGGAGTTTGAAGGTTTCAACCATATCTCCCCTCAGCCGTCTCTTTTCCAGGCCTTAACCTCTTTAGTCTTTCCTCATACGAGAGGAGTTCCATCCTCTTTATCATCTTGGTCGCTTTTCTTTGAACCTTTTCAAGCACCCGCCGACTTCAACTGATACAAAATACTGGAGTTAAACTCATTTACAAAGCTAAAATTATGACCACGTCACCCCACTTCTTCGTGGCTACCACCTTGGTCACCCCACTTCTTCATTGGCTACCAGATTCACATAGAACAACATATAAAATACTTTTACTAGTCTTCAAACTTAGGGCTCCTTTTATCAAGCTGTGATAGGCGGTTAACACGCGGAATACTGCGCATTCAACCGCCTACCGCGCTAGTCGCTAATGCCTCCATTGATGAGGCGTTATTTTTTTGGTGTGCTGCGGAGGTTAACATGTGATGAAATATCCGACGTGCTAACCCCCGTAGCACACCTCAATAAAAGGAGCCCTTAAACTCTCCTACTTTCCTGGACAAATATCTTATCCCACATGCTCCATCTAGGGTCCTTAGATCCTCCAACCAAAATCTATTAACAGTTCCCTCAATCAAAGATCTATACTACACCAGAAATTCCATTTTTTTCCATAACGGCTCCTTCCCTTTGGAACGCAATGCCACTGCACATCCGCTGCAAAAATTCTTAATACTGTAAACTGACCAGATACAGTGGTACCTCGGTTTACGAGTGCACCGGTTTGTGAGTGTTTTGCAAGACGAGCAAAACATTCGCAAAATCAGTGCCTCGGAAACCGAGCGCGCCTCGATTTGCGAGCGCCCCCACCCGCGAACCAGCACCCTCCCCCCGCGATCCGGCACTCGCCCGCCACCATCGGGCACCCCCCTGCCGTGATCGGGAACCCCCCGCCGCAACCTGAAGTCCCCCAGAGCCCTCTTCTTACTTTAATGTAGCACCGGCATGTCAGCCTCCTCTTCTGTATTGGCCTTGAGCATGTGCATGTGCATGTGCATGTGCCAGTGCTACATTAAAGTAAGAAGAGGGCTCTGGGGACCTCAGGTTGCGGCGGGGGATGCCTGATCACGGCGGAGGGGTGCCCGATCACGGCGGTGGGGTTGCCCGATGGCGGCGGGGGGGGGGGGGGGTGTCCGATGGCGGGGCCTTCGGGGGGGGGAGCAATGCTGGTTCTTGGGAGGGAGCAGCGCTGCTGGCTTCGGTGGGGGGGGGGGGGGGGGTGGAAACGTATCAAAGCGAGTTTCCATTATTTCCTATGGGGAAACTCGCTTTGATAAACGAGCATTTTGGATTACGAGCATGCTCCTGGAATGGATTATGCTTGTAATCCAAGGTATCACTGTACTTGTGATGGTCAGTATATCAAACTAAGAATAAACTTGGAAACTAGACCCGAATTGAATGCAATCGTCTAGGTGAAGTCGCACCATGGAGCGATACAGAGGCATTATATCAATCTTAGTCTTGTTAACCATCCCTTTTTTAATAGTCACAAATACAGAGAAATGCAGACACACATAATTCACATACATGCACATGCACAGTGGCTACAATGAGCAAGTGTTTTCTTATTTAGTAACACCAAATAAATATATTTTACATCAATATTTGATAAGAGCAAAGAACAAGAACAAAAGTTTGGGCTTACCAAATCAGATAAGGTGAGATTTTAAAGAGAAGAATGAGAGCTGTGATTTTAGATAAGAACTTCTCATGGGAAACTCACAAAGCAGCAAAGTCACTTTATTGGGATCAGTCAATAGAACATATGAACATAAGTAATACCTCTGCTGGGTCAGACCAGAGGTCCATCATGCCCAGCAGTTCACTCACGCAGCAGCCCATCAGGCCCAGGACCTGTATAGTAACCCTCTATCTATATCCTTCTATCCCCTTTTCCTTCAGAAAATTGTCCAATCCCTTCTTGAATTCCAATACCGTACCCTGTCCTATCGTGCCCTCTGGAAGCACATTCCAGGTGTCCACCACCCGTTGGGTGAAGAAGAACTTTCTAGCATTGGTTCTAAATCTGTCCCCTTTTAATTTTTCTGAATGCCCTCTCGTTCTTGTAGTTTTTGAAAGTTTGAAGAATCTGTCCCTCTCCACTTTCTTTATGCCCTTCATGATCTTGTAAGTCTCTATCATATCCCTTCATGATCTTGTAAGTCTCTATCATATCCCCTCTAAGTCTCCGCTTCTCTAGGGAAAAGAGCCCCAGTTTCTCCAATCTTTCAGTGTATGAAAGGTTTTCCATACCTTTTATCAAACATGTCACTCTCTTCTGAACTCTCTGGAGTATCGCCATATTCTTTTTTAGGTACGGCCACCAATATTGGACGCAGTACTCCAGATGTGGGCGTACCATCGCCCAATACAAAGGCAGGATAACTTCGTTCGTTCTGGTTGTAATACCCTGCTTGCTTATACCTAGCATTCTTTTCGCTTTCTTAACGCACTATGCCGACGCCTTTCTTACCTTGAATACGCTCCCCTTATATATCAGAGAAATTAAAGATCTGAATTTATTTAAAACCAACCTAAAAACATTCCTTTTTAAAGCATCTTTTAATATTTAAAACATATTCTTCTTTTAAACCAGTTTAATTTGATCATAAAATATTTCATTGTAAAGCGTCATTTACTTTTTAAAACAATTTTTTAAACCCCAATCCTAACGTTTTTTCCTCTACTTGTTTTCGCTTTCTTCTCTCCTGAGAAACAGCATTTTTGTAACTTTTAGCCACCTTTGTTCCTTCCCCATGTACCGCAGTTTGTCTGTATTGTGTCACAGTCCTATCCCTAAAGTGCCTCTTGCACCAGGGCAGGAGCTAATTAAACCTGTCCCAGGGATTCAGAGGGCTAACCATGGGGATAGGATTGTGACCAAGCCTAAGGGAAATCCTAGCTTGCCCTTTAATTCAGTCGGGGCTGATCTCCAGGGAGGAGAGGAGGAGGTTGAGAACAGCTTGCAACAGCCCCAGAGAGATTTCCTTCTCCCTGGCTTTCCCCAGCTGAAGGGAATGATTAGGCTCCCAAAGTCAGCTAGGGGAAATCGGCAGAAAGCTCCTCCCCCTCCAAGGGCAGGTCAGATTCCCCTGTGTACTTTAGAGACTGCTCTGAAAGGGAGGGAGGCAGTCTATCCGGGGCCAGCCCTGAAAAGGGTCTCTCCTGCTGAAGGTGTTACTGAGTCTCGGGACTGGGAAATGCAGGAGCCTGACACAGACCCTTTGGCCAACCAGCTACCCAGTGAGGAGGCTATGGAGTTTGGAGAAACTTTCAGTCTGCCTGAAGATGTGCAGATGGAAATCAGCTAAGTGGCAGGACTGGGAGTTGTAAAGTTTATGAGCCTCCTGGGTTTGGGATTTGCATTGTGTGGGAAAAGGTGTTTGATTCCTGGATGCCTTTGAAGGACTTGTGCTAGCAACACCTGTCCTGCTTGGGAGAAGCAGGAAGGAAAAAAAAAACAACGTTTTCCTTTTTCTTTGTTTGCAAGTGTAATGGTGTCAGCTATAGTTAAGCTGGCTGGGATTGTTGGATGGTGAAAGTCTTGAGGGAAGGCAGTTTGGGGGGAGAATCCACTGTACATCAGGTTGGGTTAGTGGGGCCATTAGTGGCAAGTCTGAAAATCAGATTATTTAATTAGTGGATTCGCTGAGCTCCTTCCCCTCCCCCAGCAGCTCCAGTTGGGCTGGCTGGGAAACAAGCCAGAAGGAGTTTAAGGCTTGTGCATTAGTTCTTTTGGAGCAATGCTCTGCTTATGGACTTTGTGTGCCACTAAAGAGAACTGGTGAATGTTTTTTTTTTTGTGATTGAAGATTTATGTTTATGATTACTTACCTGACTAAAGGTCCCGGTTGGCCTCTTTTGTTTTGAGCCATCCTAGCCTGAGTTCTCTGATATAAAGGATTGTGTTATAAGAGGGTGTCACTCTATCGGAGAATGCACCTTAATCATACCACCTAATAAAGGGGAAGTTTAAGGATTAAAGAAGTGACTCATTTTTGTCTTTTTGATTTGCTGACCAGACAGTGCATATTATCCAGCAGGACCTCCCTCCGTCTAGGGAGGCACGTCGGAGCAGCGCATATGTGAGTGTGGCCGGGCTAGCGTGAAAACACAGGTACCGGCTCCGCTACAATTGTCTGTTAGTGGATTCTTACCCCCCTTCTTAAGGTTGTATATAATATATTTTTAATTGTTACTCGCTTAGTATGTAATAAGCGATTTATCAAATTTAATAAAACTTGAAACTTGAAACTTTATTGTCTTGTTCACTAATACCTCCAAGTCCCTTTCTTGGGTACTCTCATTCAATGACAACCCTCCCATCGTGTAGCTCAGTGTTTCCCAAACCTGTCCTGGAGGACCTCCAGGCCAGTCGGGTTTTCAGGCTAGCCCTAATGAATATGCATGGAGCAGGTTTGCATGCCTGGCACCACCATTATATGCAGATCTCTCTCATGCATATTCATTAGGGCTATCCTGAAAACCCGACTGGCCTGGGGGTCCTCCAGGACAGGTTTGGGAACCACTGGTGTAGCTGTACCTTGGGTTTCTGTCAAACATAAATGCACATACACACAGAGGTAAACACGCATATAATAAGACATACAGACACAGATATGAACCCAGACACTGACATGCACACAGAGGTAGACACAGTGGCTACAAAGAGCAAGATTTTCTGATACAATAACACCAATTCAATACTTTTGACTTTGGCAATAGTTCAGAAAAACAAAAGCTTGGACTTACCGAAACATTAACCTAAAGGGAAGAATGAGAGCAGTGATATTAGAGAGGAACATCTCATGGGAGAGTCATACAGCAGCAAAGTCACTTTATTGGCATCAATCAATAGAGACAGACACACACATATACACAGAGGAAGACACAGTGGCTGAAGGATACTGGTTTGCTGTCAGATTTCTCCATATCCAATGGTTCTGAAACTGGAGACATAGCCCACCACGAGCTCTCCGCAACCATCTGTGCAACTGAGTGTAGGAGGGTAGTTGCTCCGTCAAGACTTGTAAATAATTATTATTAGTATTTTTTGGAACTTCCACCACATTTAGAACCCACCAACTTCTTCAGAGGCATTTCCCCAATAAGATAATAAAAAAAGCCACTGCCACTCATGAATTCAAACTCTCTGTTTAATATGCCAGTACCAAAATTCAGCAGCAGGAGCTTCTGGGTACTTAGTTAATAATTATCAAATTATAAGTATTAATAATATAGAGTTTCCCTTTTTTTACTTGCTGTGATGGCAGCAATAGGATTCCATCACCTTGCAGAGTCAAAATATGGCCCCGAGGGGAGGGAACAAGAGAAGAAGAACGTGGCCCAATAAAATCTTCTCAACGGTGCAGCCTTCAGAGTCCCTGCGTGGGAACCAACGTCCCAGTGTGGCTTTCCTATTAGCCGCTGAAAGCACCCACGTCCCAACACTTACCTGGGATATTATTGATTGCTGCCAATGCTGGGGTGCAGCCAGTTGAGCTGGAATGGCACTTCCCTCCCCCGCTGGAACAGAAGCAGGGCCCTGAGGGGAAGGAGCCATAAAAATCACTGGCATTTTCTCCGTGCCGGTTTGTAGTGAAATTGGAGGCATAGATATCTTAACTTCTAAAGTCTCCATGGTCCTAGCGGCTGCTATGTGAGAAAACGAGGCTGGCAAGTCTGTAAGGGCAACAGACCCACGCTTGTTCTGAAGAAGGGCTTGTTAGGTTTTCCTTCTTTTTTTTAGCGATTGTTGTTCTAGCCAAAAATACTTGTGATTAGTTGTCACAGGCAAAAAACTGGCAGTTGAAGAAATCAGTTTCTCTGTCTCTGAAGAACTGTGACTATTTGACTGGTGTAGTATGATTTTCTTTTTTCTTTTAGCTTTTGTTTGTATTGTTTGTTCAGTATTGTCCAGGTTGTTTTTGTGTGTTCTTGGTTGTCTTTTCACCATTCTCTTTCAAGACGTCTGCATTGTCATTTGAGTTGTAGTAGTTCATTGTCAAATCATTTGTCTGAGCGTCTTCAGATTCTGGTTTTTATTTGTGGTTGTGTCATGTCTTCAAGGATGGCTGTGCTTAGAGTGTGCCAGTGGTTTAGGAAATCCTTGTGGTTGCCATCTTAGATCATGGTGTCTACTTTGTTCCAGAATGTAAGTGGGTCGATCTTTTTGTGTGTTTGTGTGGTTATTTTGTTTGGTCTTGCCCTGTGTCCAATTGATTTTGAAGGTGTATCTTTAGTGGTCTGACCAGAGGGTGCAAGACCAAGTTCCATTTGTGGTGTGTATTTCTTGAGTGGTGGATGTTTGGGACATGAAGGCTATGTTGAGTTGGTAGCCCTTTTTGTGTGTGGTTTGTGGGTCCAGGATTCTGTAGGAAAGTGTTTTGAGGAATGCGAGGAGGTTTTCGGTTTGATTGGAAGATTTGTCTTCTAGGTGCAGGTTAAGATCACCTAGGATTAGGTTGTATGTTGATGTGAGGGAGTTTCTGAGAATAAATTCTTCGGATTCTGATTTTGCAAAGTTCCATTTTCCTTGTATTATGTAGCTAAATAAGCATGTTAGTGTTCCTTTGAGTGTGGGGCTCGATAGTTGGCATGAGAGTAGATTCATGTGTGGGGTGGAGGCTTTGTCCTGTAGGGCTATATTTAGAGTGTTTTTGGCTAGGATGGCTAGTCCTCCACCTTGTTTTTTGACTCTGCAAACTACTTGTATTTTGTAGCCTTGTGGACACACTTCTGTTATTCTGAGGTTGGCGTCTGAGGTTAGCCATGTTTCTGTGAGGAGTTTTTCTGTTTCTATCCAGTCCCTTATATTATCAGTTTTTGGGCCTAGGGATCTGATGTTCATGTATGCGCATTTTATTGATGTAAATTCTGTTTTAGTGTTACTTGAAGTTTTTGGGTAGATGAGGTAGTTTGCTTGGGGGTTGGTTTGTTCCTGGGATGGTTTCGGGAGGCGTTTGTAGGTCTTCTCCCCCAGGTCTGGGGAATCCTGTGGTGCATGCAGGAGGAGCAGTCAACCACGTTTATATGGTATCTCCCTGCTGGGTGGTGGTTTGTATTACTTGTTACTAAAACTGGAATTAGAGAGTTATACTTTCCTTTTGCTTTCCGGTTTGTTAGCATAAAGAGTAACATAGTAACATAGTAGATGACGGCAGATAAAGACCCGAATGGTCCATCCAGTCTGCCCAACCTGATTCAATTTAAAAAATTTTTTTTTTATTTTTTTTCTTCTTTGCTATTTCTGGGCGAGAATCCAAAGCTTTACCCGGTACTGTGCTTGGGTTCCAACTGCCGAAATCTCTGTTAAGACTTACTCCAGCCCATCTACACCCTCCCAGCCATTGAAGCCCTCCCCTGCCCATCCTCCTCCAAACGGCCATGCACAGACACAGACCGTACAAGTCTGCCCAGTAACTGGCCTAGTTCAATCTTTAATATTATTTTCTGATTCTAAATCTTCTGTGTTCATCCCACACTTCTTTGAACTCAGTCACAGTTTTACTCTCCACCACCTCTCTCGGGAGCGCATTCCAGGCATCCACCACCCTCTCCGTAAAGTAGAATTTCCTAACATTGCCCCTGAATCTACCACCCCTCAACCTCAAATTATGTCCTCTGGTTTTACCATTTTCCTTTCTCTGGAAAAGATTTTGTTCTACGTTAATACCCTTTAAGTATTTGAACGTCTGAATCATATCTCCCCTGTCTCTCCTTTCCTCTAGGGTATACATATTCAGGGCTTCCAGTCTCTCCTCATACGTCTTCTGGCGCAAGCCTTCTATCATTTTCGTCGCCCTCCTCTGGACCGCCTCAAGTCTTCTTACGTCTTTCGCCAGATACGGTCTCCAAAACTGAACACAATACTCCAAGTGGGGCCTCACCAATGACCTGTACAGGGGCATCAACACCTTCTTTCTTCTGCTGACTACGCCTCTCTTTATACAGCCCAGCATCCTTCTGGCAGCAGCCACTGCCTTGTCACACTGTTTTTTCGCCTTTAGATCTTCGGACACTATCACCCCAAGGTCCCTCTCCCCGTCCGTGCATATCAGCTTCTCTCCTCCCAGCATATACGGTTCCTTCCTATTATTAATCCCCAAATGCATTACTCTGCATTTCTTTGCATTGAATTTTAGTTGCCAGGCATTAGACCATTCCTCTAAGTTTTGCAGATCCTTTTTCATATTTTCCACTCCCTCTTCGGTGTCTACTCTGTTACAAATCTTGGTATCATCTGCAAAAAGGCACACTTTTCCTTCTAACCCTTCAGCAATGTCACTTACATACATATTGAACAGGATTGGCCCCAGCACCGAACCCTGAGGGACTCCACTAGTCACCTTTCCTTCCTTCGAGCGACTTCCATTAACCACCACCCTCTGGCGTCTGTCCGACAGCCATTTTCTGACTCAGTTCACCACTTTGGGTCCTAACTTCAGCCCTTCAAGTTTGTTCAACAGCCTCCTATGAGGAACTGTATCAAAGGCTTTGCTGAAATCCAAGTAAATTACATCTAGCATGTGTCCTCGATCCAGCTCTCTGGTCACCCAATCAAAAAATTCAATCAGGTTCGTTTGGCACGATTTACCTTTTGTAAAGCCATGTTGCCTCGGATCCTGTAACCCATTAGATTCAAGGAAATACACTATCCTTTCTTTCAGCAACACTTCCATTATTTTTCCAACAACTGAAGTGAGGCTCACCGGCCTGTAGTTTCCTGCTTCATCCCTGTGACCACTTTTATGAATAGGGACCACATCCGCTCTCCTCCAATCCCCTGGAATCACTCCCGTCTCCAGAGATTTGTTGAACAAGTCTTTAATAGGACTCGCCAGAACCTCTCTGAGTTCCCTTAGTATCCTGGGATGGATCCCGTCTGGTCCCATCGCTTTGTCCACCTTCAGTTTTTCAAGTTGCTCATAAACACCCTCCTCCATGAACGGCGCAGAATCTACTCCATTTTCTCGTGTAACTTCGCCGGACAATCTCGGTCCTTCTCCAGGATTTTCTTCTGTGAACACAGAACAGAAGTATTTGTTTAGCACATTTGCTTTCTCCTCATCACTCTCCACATATTTGTTCCCAGCATCTTTTAGCCTAGCAATTCCATTTTTTATCTTCCTCCTTTCACTAATATATCTGTAAAAATTTTTATCTCCCTTTTTTACATTTTTAGCCATTTGTTCTTCCGCCTGTGCCTTCGCCAAACGTATCTCTCTCTTGGCTTCTTTCAGTTTCACCCTGTAGTCCTTTCTGCTCTCCACTTCTTGGGTTTTTTTATATTTCATGAACGCCAACTCTTTCGCCTTTATTTTCTCAGCCACTAGGTTGGAGAACCATACCGGCTTCCTTTTTCTCTTGTTTTTATTGATTTTCTTCACATAAAGGTCCGTAGCCATTTTTATCGCTCCTTTCAGCTTAGACCACTGTCTTTCCACTTCTCTTATGTCCTCCCATCCTAACAGCTCTTTCTTCAGGTACTTTCCCATTGCATTAAAGTCCGTACATTTGAAATCTAGGACTTTAAGTATCGTGCGGCCGCTCTCCACTTTAGCCGTTATATCAAACCAAACCGTTTGATGATCGCTACTACCCAGGTGAGCACCCACTCGAACATTAGAGATACTCTCTCCATTTGTGAGGACCAGATCTAATATAGCTTTTTCCCTTGTGGGTTCCATCACCATTTGTCTGAGCAGAGCCTCTTGAAAGGCATCCACAATCTCCCTACTTCTTTCCGATTCCGCAGACGGAACATTCCAGTCCGCATCCGGCAGGTTGAAATCTCCCAACAGCAGAACCTCCTCTTTCCTTCCAAACTTTTGGATATCCACAATCAGATCCTTATCAATTTGCTGCGATTGAGTCGGAGGTCTGTAGACTACACCCACGTAGATAGAAGTTCCATCTTTTCTTTTCAGAGCAATCCATATCGCTTCTTCCTCTCCCCAGGTCCCTTGCATTTCGGTCGTTTGGATATTGATCTTTACATAGAGAGCTACTCCTCCACCTTTATGACCATCTCTGTCCTTCCTAAAAAGATTATATCCCGGTATGTTTGCATCCCATCCATGTGATTCACTGAACCATGTCTCTGTGATAGCAACAATATCTAGATCTGCCTCTAATATCAGGGCTTGCAGATCATGAACTTTGTTGATTAGACTGCGAGCATTTGTGGTCATCGCTTTCCAGCTATTTTTCAGCGATAATCTCCTTTTTCGTATGGATTTTTGTGTCGTTTCACTTTCCGTTGCAATACTAAGAAATGAGTTTGTGATATTGCTTATGTTGCAGCCTTTACTACTATCACATCTTTTCTCTATAATTGTCCTTCGTACATACACCACCCCCACCTTCTAGTTTAAATGCCTAGAAAAATATTGTCTAAATTTCTCTGCAAGGTTTCTTTTTCCTGCTGTAGTAATATGTAGCCCATCAGTGCAATATAGCTTCTTGTCCTTCCATGTATTTCCCCATCCTCCTATGTACCTGAAGCCTTCTTGATGACACCAGGCTCTGAGCCATCTATTAAAGTCCTCTGTGTTTTTCATTCTTTGCTCTCCTTTTCCATATGCAGGCAGTATTTCAGAAAAAGCTAAAGTCTTTACAAAAGGTTTCACGCCCTCACCAAGCTCCCGAAAAGCTTTCTGTGCTGCAAGTGTGGAGTTGTTGGCCAGGTCATTTGTTCCCAGATGGATAACAACATCAGTGTTAAAATCCTTAGTTTCTTCCTTAATTATAGTCAGTATTTGCCTGGAACTCCTGGTAGCTGAGGATCCTGGAAGACATTTCACTATTTTGGTCTCCTCGCCCTGTGTTCCAAGGTTAATGCCTCTAATGATGGAATCACCCAACAGTAATAGTTTTCTGTTTTTAGCTTTTTTATTTGTACTTAGGGTGCGCTTGTTCTCTTGAGTTTCCTTCATTGGTTCCAGTCCCACCTCCCTTCTGTTTTCCTGAGTATCGCAGTGCACTAGTGGAGCGAAGGAATTCTGTAGAGGTAATATTAGTGAAGGTGGATGTTTCTGTGTTACATGTCGCAGTCTTCCTGAGCCTACTGTGACCCATTTATTCCTGGGCTGTTTTATTCTTTGAGGTAGAGGTGGTAAGTTGGTATGATTTTGTGGAGTGATGGAAGCTGCTTTAATTGTATTCAATTCCTGTTTAAGTTTGCAGAGCTCCTCCTTAATACTGGCAAGTTGAAGACAGATGGGGCAAGCCTTAAGCCTCCAAATAGTATGTCTTGGAATTAAAGCACCACAGTGATTGCATAGAATAAAGGTCATCTTGATTGGTTGTGAAGTCCTGATTATATGGGTCTCTATATATGAATAGTGGTCCCTGGGGTTGGTGGGACTATAAGTAAGACTACTAGTAAGGCAGAAATATAGGCTCTATACCACCTAAAACACAGTATTTTAAACAAGACGATGACTATTTGTTTCTGTTTTGTTATCTTCATTTTGTGGAGTTGAGAGGTGTGGGTTGGTTGGTATGTATGTGAGGAAGTTTGGAGTGAGTTGTATTTCTTTTGGGGTTTGTTTTTTCTGTGGTATGGGTAGGATTATTTTTTTGCTCTAGGAGGGACTGGAGCAGCGTCGGGTAGAGGAGGGAGGGGCAAGATAGAGGGAACCTTCCTCCTTCCTCTGCCTTGCTGTTCTGCGATTAAACTTTTTTGCTGCCGTCAAATAGGCCTGAAGAGTTGCTGGAACTCTACTGTGGGCAGAACCAGGCCCAATCCTCACGTCAGGAGTGGCGTCGGGCGGAGAATGGAGGGACAAGATGGAGGGAACCTTCCTTCTTCCTCTGCCTTGTTGTTCTGCAGGGCAGTGCTAGGCTCTGGACCACGTAGTGGCCCTCTGTGCCCCTTAATAGAGCTGAGAGAGGGCTGAAGAGAGCCCGAGTTAAAAGTGGGCGGTGTTTCCTGCCAAAGAAGCAGGCAGGGAGCAGGATCCGGTACAGTGAGGGGAGACGATGTGGCCTTCCTTCCCCTTCACTGTACTAACATGGAAAAACTAGAGGTGATTAGTTCCGGGGAAGGAGGCTGCTAGAAGAGCCAGGTTTACCAGCAATTATGTCCCATGGGATTACTTTAACGGCGATTGTTTCTCCGGAAAGCTTTCTGAATGAAAAAAACAAACAAACCAGGTACAAGGGAAGAAGGAGAGCCAGATCCTAGAGAAAAGCAGCAAAGTCACTTCAAAGGGATCAACTAATAGAGGCACAAAGATACTCACAGATAGTCACACAGCAACATTTGTATATGCACACACATGCACACGCCACACACACATAAACATACATGCACACACATGAACACATATGTATACAGAGCTAGACACAGTTGCTACAAAGAGAAAGTTTTGCTGATACAGTAACTCCAAAAAAGAAGCGGTTTTGAAATCTACAACAGTTGAGAAGAACAAAAGTCTGGACTTACCCGTATATGCTTTTTCTAAAGGGAAGAACGAGAGCAGAGATTTTAGAGAAGAGCAGTAAAGTCACTGTTCTGTCAGCAAAGGCATCAATCAATGGAGGTGTGCAGACACCTATGAACACGTCTGTGCACACACACACACGCTAACAGATAGCCACGGAAGGTCCCAGGCCCACCCAGTTTCACCTAAAGCCCACCCAGAGGCAGTGCACACCAGCTACCAAGGATTACATATCTCTCAGTCCTTTTTCCTCCCTCACCCCTCCATGGTATTTCAGTGAATTATGGGTGTCAGGCCAACCAACACAATGCTGGACCTGTGGGGAGATGGGTGCTGGGTGCTGAAGGGAATAATAATTAATCATAATTTATTTTTATATATCACCTACCCAGCAGTTCAAAGCAGTTTACACAATAGGTTCTCAGCATACAATATAATAATAACATCATACATAATATAATTCTAAGTAACTAATACAAGCATAAAAATAATGAATAAAAAACCACAAAATAAACTAAAATAGTATAGATAAAAAGATTAAAAGTATATTATAACTACATGAAAATATGAAAATCAATAATGTATATTATATTGTTTAAATAAGTGGGTTTTAAGATCTTTTCAAAATTGATAGAAAGTAAGAAATGGAAATTGAAGGGGGAGAGGTGCTGACCCTGCGGGAAAGGTTGGGTCAACGAATGGAGGTACTCCATCTGTGGGCAGGAGGGCTAGGGATAAGAGAGAGGGGTGCTGAATTGGTGGCGGGGGACTGGGAGCAAGGAGAGGTGCTAGACCTACAGGGTGACTGGAGGCAAGATCTGCAAGGAATGGCTGGAGAGAAGAGAAAGAAATTATAGAAATGCATGGGGGAGGCCTGTATAAAGGGTCGGGACTGGAGGGAAGGGAGAGAAGTGCTGTTCCATAGGAGGATTTACAGGGAAGCAGTGGCATGCGGAGAGGGCTTTCAGGGGATTCAGTGGGCAGCCTGCTCAACTAGTCAAACTGCATCAAACAAAAAGGAAACCAAAAGGGAAAAAAAGCAGGGCTCTTTGGCTGGGGATTCTCTGAACCCCCTTGTCTGAATTTGATTGGCTGAGCACCATCTGCCTTATGGGTGTGGGGTAAATCTCCTGAAGGCCCTTACCACATGTCACTGCAGGGAAGGGAGAAAGATGCCAGAGCAAGGGGTTGAAGAAAGAGGGAGACAACTTATTGACCCACAGTGGCAGAAAGAGCCGGATGCTGAAAGAAGAGAAGAGAGAGAGAATCAGAAGTTGGATGGGTGGTGTGGGCGATGCAGAGAGGGGAGAAGATGGACTCAGAGGAAACACAGGTGACATGATAGACACAAGGCAGTGAATCAAAGCTCTATGTATGCTGTATGGGGATGGAGTATGACCACAGAGGGATAATACTTGTCATGATGGGTGTGGGAACATGGAAAGAAAGAGACCATTTTGAACATGGGGACACAGAGTGAAGATACTAGATTTTTTGGGGAGAGCAGGGACTCAGGGAGATGCTGTACATAGGAAGGCATAGGGACAAAAGCGTTGATACTGGACAGAGAAGCTAGAGATAGAGGAGTGAGGATGGATGATACTAGACCAGAGATACTAGACAAGGAACTATAGGAAAACAGAGAAAGGAGATGGAGGGTGAACATGGGAAGAGAAGAAATGTCAAATGGACAGGAGATCCTGGTGAGTGAGCTAAGAGACGAAAGAGGGAAGCAGAAATCAGAGACTGGGACCAACTTGATTTGAATAATAAAATGAACATAGAACAAAAGGTAAAAAAACCCAACTATATATATTTTTTGTGATTAGAATGTGTCAGGTTTTATTGTATTTGTTGCCAGAGTGGTGTTAGACATAGCTGGGACCCCAAAGATCATTACCAGGTTGAGCTGCCTTCAGCTTCCAGTGGTCTTGTGGCTCTTTCTGGCCATGGGGGTCAAGGGCAATTGCACAAGTTTCATTCCTCTAACACCATGTGCTCTCTTTACATTTTTGCACAGTCACCTCCTCCTTCACTCTTCTCTGCTTCTGGAAATGACTATGCCTCCTTTGGGGTCAACTTTGGAGATTGTTGTCATAGCCACAGGGTGCTCTCAACCCGGTCTGGTTCTGGCTCCTGGCTCATAAGAATTTCTGCTGCTGGGTCAAACCAGTGGTCCATCGTGCCCAGCAGTCCACTTACGTGGCGGCCCCTAGGTCAAAGATCAGTGCTCTAAATTAGCCAAGCCTCACCTACATACTTTCCAGTTGAGCAGAAACTTATCCAACTTTGTCTTGAATCCCTGGAGGGTGTTTTACACTATGACAGACTCCAGAAGAACGTTCCAGTTTTCTACCACTCTCTGGGTGAAGAAGAACTTCCTTACGTTCATACAGAATCTATCCCCTTTCAACTTTAGAGAGTGCCCTCTCATTCTCCCTTCCTTGGAGAGGATGAACAACCTGTCTTTATCTACTAAGTCTATTCCCTTCAGTATCTTGAATGTTTCTATCATGTCCCCTCTCAATCTTGTCACCATCTAAAATTAAATATAGTCATTACTGAACTCCTTTTCTTTCCTCCTAAACCCACCTGTCCTCTTCCCCCATTCTCTATATTAGTAGATAACACTCTTATACTCCAGCCTCTTCAGCTTTCAACCTCAGAGGTGATCTTTGACTTGTCGCTCTCCTTCTCCTGGCATATCCAACAGATTGCTAAAACTTGTCATTTCTTTCTCTATAATATTGCTAAAAATCCTTCCTTTTCTTTCAGAGTACGCTGCCAAGACCCTCATCCATGCTCTCTTCACCTCTCATCTGAATTACTGCAATGCACTTCCTGCTGTTCTGCTAAGCCATTTCTCTCCCATTCAATCTGTTGAAAATGCTGCTGCATACCTCATATTCCGTCAGGTTCATTATATCAACATTACTCTTCTCCTTAGGTTGCTTCACTGGCTCTCTGTCCATCTCTGCATACAATTCAAGCTCCCTTTACTGACATCAAGTGTACTCACTCTGCAGTTCCTCAGTATCTCTCCTCTCTTATTACTCCCCATACTCTCCCCAGGAACTCCATTCGTCAGACAAGTCCCTCCTGTTGGTACCCTTCTCCCTTACTGCCAACTCCAATATCCTTCCCTTCTACCTTGCTGTGCTGCATGCCTGGAACAACCTGCCTGCCTCATTACATCAGGCTCCATCTCTGACGGTATTCAAATCCAGGCTGAAAGCCCAGTTATTTGAAGCTGTGTTTAAACATAAACATAAATCAATTTCTAGACCACTTAACCAAATAGTTCTAGGCGGTTCATAAAAGATGAACTTAACTATTATCTGAGTGAAAATTTTTTTCCTCTTATTGGTTTTAAAAGTATTTCCCTGTAACTTCATTGAATGTCCCCTAGTCTTTGTAATTTTTGATGGAGTGAAAAATCGATCCACTTTTACCCGTTCTGCTCCAATCAGGATTTTATAGACTTCACTCATATCTCCCCTCAGCCATCTCTTTTCCAAGCTGAAGAGCCCTAACCGTTTTAGTCTTTCCTCATACGAGAGGAGTTCCATCCCCTTTATAATCTTGGTCGTTCTTCTTTGAACCTTTTCTACTCTGTCACATCCGGGCTCTATAAGGATACCCTGAGCTGCCGGGTAGTGACACGTTGTTCACTTCTGGCGTGGTCCCTTTAGAATTAGGGTATCCTTTCAAGTTGGCTGCCACTGGCAAATGCCTAACCAAGCTTACTTCCAAAGATTTAAAAAAAAAAAACATGGTTGTCAGAATGACCTTGGTTCAAAACACAAGCTTTATTCGGCCACCAGCCACAGGATCATCATGCAACCCAGGTTTCCCTGGTAGCATGAAAATAATACAAACAAAAAGGCAAACGTTTTCACTTCATTCACTGAATCTCACTAATAAGCTTTGGGCTTGCTTGACAAACCATATACAGTCCCCTGTACCAGAGTCCTTCAATCGGGCATATCTCCTGATGCCAGTGCAAAATACAGTCCATTAGCTTTCAATAAAGCTAAGCAGTGCAACCGTTAATAGAAACAGCTTTCCCATGCAGAGCTATAGGAGGAACATTCATAGTAGTGTGTTTTTTTTAGCAGTGCAATCACTCTCCAGCTGGGCTGGAGCTTCCCAAAGGAAATGGAGCAGGATTACTCTCAGATTCTTAATCTCTGTTCCTAAGTGACATGCAGGCTAATTACCTTACACAGTTGCTATGCTAATCAGTTCCAAGCTGGGCTCTTGCACAGAGTCCTGAAACCAGGGAGCCTTAAGTTTTACCAGGCTAAAACTACAGCCTAGTGTTTGGCTCAGCTGCTCACATTTCATAGAGAGGAGAAAACTGTCACATTTCTTAGAGCTCAGCAAACCAGGCAGAAAAAAAACACCTTTTCACAGACTCACTGTTAACTCAGCTATCTCCATTTCCTCTGGCCAGCTCTCAACCACAGTGCTATTATCTTCCACCACCATCGGCTCTGGGGAAAAGAATTCTGGAAGTAAGTTACCAGCCAGCTCTTCAGTCATCTCCCAGTCAATGATGTGGAACTGCCCTGCAGAGTCTGAGGCAAGCTCAGCTATGTTACATAGTAACATAGTAACATAGTAGATGACAGCAGATAAAGACCCAAATGGTCCATCCAGTCTGCCCAATTTATTATGAATCTTAGGAACAAAGGAAAATCCTAAAGAGAGAACACGTTCTTCAATCGAGGACAAGGGGTATGTTGATAAATTGACTACGGTTGATATTGATTCTTGAACTGACGTCCCCGTCGGTAGTTTTGAGCGCCTCTTTGTCTGCGGTAGTTCTGTCGTCTTGTGGCTAAAAAATCCCCAGATGAATCACTGTTGGTAGAGGAACTTGTTGTTCCTGCTAATCACTTTAATTTTTTTCAATTTCGGATTGATTTTGAAAGATTCATCAGATCTTTATCTTTGAAAATTTATTTTGATGGAAAACAATCTTTTGATCGGTCAGTGGTTTATAATAAATCGGATTGGACACCACCAGGTCCTTTAGATCCCACTTTATTAGTTTTCAAACAGATCGTTCTCAATGATGTCAGTAAAATGAATTTTACTTTCAAAAATAATAATCTGACTAAGGTGGAATTGGATGCCATTCAGAAATTAAGAAATAATTCCCAGATTGTCATTAAAAATGCAGACAAAGGAGGAGCAGTAGTCATACTTGATACATCAGATTATATTGATGAAGCTCTCTCACAACTCAATAACCCTTTGGTTTACAAAGAAGTTCATCTTGATCCAACACGTAGATTACAATCTACTATTTCCAAGATCACACACATGGGATTAACTAAAGGTTTTTTGACAAAACGTGAGCATAAATTTTTGAATGTTATTCATCCATCCATTCCTGTTCTATATCTACTACCAAAAATTCATAAAAGCATGACAAAACCACCAGGACGACCAATTATTTCAGCTACTGGATCATTATTAGAGGCGTTGTCATCTTATGTGGATACATTTCTTAGAGAATATGTGGAAAATCACAAAACATATATTAAAGATACTACACATTTTTTAAATATTTTGGCAAAACATGAAGATGATCATGAACTATATCTCATGGTTACCCTTGATATTAATTCACTTTACACCTCCATCCCTCAGGATGAAGCCATCAGGGTAATTCACCAAGTATTTGAATCTAGACCACGTCCACATCTGGTTCCGTCCGATTTTTTGGTGTATCTCACTAGAATAGCCATGACAGAAAATTATTTTTTGTTTTTAGACAAAATGTACGTTCAATTGTCTGGTGTTGCAATGGGGGCCACTTTTGCGCCTTCCATTGCATGTATCTTTATGAATCAGTTTGAAAATGAATGGATTTGGTCATCTCCGTTTGTTTCAAAGATTAAATCCTGGCATCGATACATTGACGATGTTTTTCTTTTGTGGTCTGGCAATGTTGAAGAATTTTTAAATTTCTTCCAATGGTTGAATACATGCAACGATCATATTCAATTTACTTATACTTTTTCATATTATAACATCAATTTTCTAGATGTCAACATTACCCAAACAGAATTGGGTTTCAATACCAGAGTACATCAAAAAACCACTGACCGAAATTCCCTTTTACATTCCACAAGTTGTCATCCATCGGGATGTATATCAAGTTTACCGTATTCACAGTTTTTACGGTACAAACGTATTTGTAGCACCAATCAAGACTTCAAAATTCAATCAAAAATGTTAAAGGACAAATTCATCAGACGAGGATACAACAAGAAGAATTTGAAATCAGCATACAGGAGGGCAAAATACAACAATCGTGCTTTATTACTTAATCCTTCATTAAAACAACAAGAGTCTCAGGACATTTGTACTTTTGTTTCTAAATATAACAACGCTAGTCCAAGAATTACTCGTACCATCAAAAAACATTGGCAAATCATGAAAACATTGGATGTATTTAAAAATACATCTTTACGCAGTTCATATTCGCGGGGGAGGAATCTCAAAGAATTGTTGAGTTCATCAGAATTAAAGACTATCAAATCAAAGACACCAATTCTAAAAGGCCACTATAAATGTGGCCATTGTTTAAATTGTGAGATCATGTTACAATCTGATCATTTCTCCAATCCGTTTGACAGTAAACTTTATACCACACATTTTTTCAGTAATTGCAATAGTACTTATATTGTTTACCTTCTTATATGTCCCTGCAACAAAATATATGTAGGGAAAACTATCAGAAGTCTCAAAATAAGATTAACTGAACATCGTTCTAACCTCAAAAGGACAAGAGCTGAAGCACCTTTAGTTGCCCACTGTTCTGAATTTCAACATAAATTTCATCAATTCAAATGTTGGGTTATCGACCATATTCCCAAGTCCATCAGGGGAGGAGATCGAAATAAACAACTTTTACGCCGTGAACAACTGTGGATATCCAGATTACATTCACTAGAACCTTATGGTTTAAACAGCCACATTGAATGGCATGCTTTTTTCTGATTTTTGTTTTTTCCGTTTTTTGTCAGCAGGAGTATTTTAATTTTGGAAGTTCTCTTTCAGTACTAATATTTCACATATTATCCAAACAAGTTAACAATGTCTTAATGTTCTAATTAAAATAAACATATCTCATCTTTAAATTCTATGAGTCATATGCAGCGTCACAAACTATGACGTCATTCTATAATTCAATTGGCTAAGAAAATCTTGGCGTCCTGTTTAAATACGGGCGCCATTTTGATCACAAAATTGTTGCTAGCAAAGAAACATGCAGCTACACCACAGGCAAGTTATGTATATTTCTTATAGCCATCTAAGATTATTTGAATACTTTAAGGGTATTGTTTAAATAGAGGCGAGTTAGCAACAAATAATTTAATTTTGTGAGGCATAAGTAGTGCCACAATTGCTGATGTCATTTTACAATTTGATTGGCTAAGATAGTCTTGGCGTCCTGTTTAAATACAGGCGCCATTTTGTTTACAAAATTGTTGTTAGTAAGGAAACACGCAGCTACACCACAGGCAAGTTATGCATTTCTTAAAACTACACAAGATTATTTGTATACTTTAAAACGTAGAAAAACCTGCAGAAATGGCTACTAGGTTCCGTCTAAATACGGGTGATATATGACATCTAAAATGTAGTTAGCAATAAATAACATGCAGTTATACTGGTGATATGATGTATGGTTCACCATTAATGTTTATTTTTGTTGCCTACGGTTCTATTGAGATATATATATAAAAACATTTTTATTTATTCAATGTTTAGTCCCAGCAGTCATTATATCAGCATATCATTTAAATAAATAGTCCTTATTTGTCGTTAAAATAATGTTATAATGTTATTTTCTCTATTTCTCTTTCTTTTTAAGAACATTTTGAGCAAAGTCAGTACCGGCACATAGTTGTATCTTATCATTACCCCTGAAGAAGCCCGTAGAGCGAAACGGTTGGGCCTCCGTTGGGCAATTGAGATAAGTGCCTGATTTATTTTACATCATAGAAAGCCTTAAATAAATTTGCCGGCTTCAAACTTATACTTGCTCTTCAAGTGATATAGAGAATATATTTACATACATTATTTATGATTTTATTGCATTTAAAAAAATTTAAAAAAAGAAAAAGTAAGCTAAAAATATTTCAAAGATTTATACAGAGTTTTTGGACCAGTGATGAAAACCTAACCCCGATTGTTCATAACTTCATTGATTGTGATCTAGGGGTTTTTTGAGGTCCTTTTTCCTCTGTTTTAAATACATTATACACCATACAAAGTGTTCCACGTTCATCGATTGAGTTCCTCAATTTGGACACTTAAGAAGTTTCCACTTATTTTTTCAGTCTACATAGTAACATAGTAACATAGTAGATGACAGCAGATAAAGACCCGAATGGTCCATCCAGTCTGCCCAACCTGATTCAATTTAAATTTTTAAATTTTTTCTTCTTAGCTATTTCTGAGCAAGAATCCAAAGTAGAGGTCTGCACGGGAACGGGTATCGCGGGGTTCCCCCCTGGCCCACGGGACTCCCACGGGGACGCCCCCTGGCCCACGGGACTCCCACGGGGATGCCCCCCTGACCCACGGGACTCCCACGGGGACGCCCCCTGGCCCACGGGACTCCCACGGGGATGAAAACAGCCTACCTAAATTCCGCCGGACCAATCAGCATGCAAGGCTTTCATCTGTGTACGTGCTGAGCTCACTGCTCAGCATGGCTATTTCCCGCCGCGAAACCGGACTTGTAAGCTGCACGCCTGAAAAAGAAATCATCCTGGCCGGGTAGGTGTCATGCTCCGGAGCTTCTACAGCCTTCCTATCTCCCTCTCCCTTCTACCTGCTTCCGGCCACACCCTCTGCTCCGCGGCTCTCTTCGGCAACTCAGCAGCAGCGATCGACACAAGCTTCTGATGTTGGGGCCTACCCTTTGCGAGTCCCGCTTGTTTCAACTTCCTTTTTCCACAAAGGCGGGACTCGTAGAGGGAAGGCCTCGATGTCGGCAGCTTGTCTTGATCACCGCTGCTGACGAGTTGCTTAAGAGAGCCGAGGAGCAGGGGGGTGTTGCCAGGTGCAGGTAGAAGGGAGAGGGCCAGATGCAGGACTCGTGGGTGAGGGAGGAGAAGAGAGAGAGAGAGGGGAGGGAAACAAAAGGAAATATTTCATACTGGGCTGCGCCGGATTGGAGGGAGGGTGGAAAGATTCTGGCTACCGGGTGCAGTAACAAAGGAAAAGGGGGGAAAGCTGAAAATGGAGATAGTGACACAAAGAATAGAAAGGGTAAGCAGGACCTACTGAATAAGGATAGAGATACAGAGGGGACATGAAGAGGAGGTGAAATAGAGACGTAGAAGTAATGCTGAAAAAATGTGTGGGGGGAGATAAAGACATTGAAAGGGCAAATAGTGAACATGGCGTAAAGATAAGGACAGAGACAAATGAAGATTCTGAAAAAGTGGTGAAATAGGGATATAGGTGAGATGGACACAAAGAAGGGTGATGCTGGAAAATAGGTGGAATAGTAATTCTGACAGACACAGAAGGGAAATGCTGGATCAAGGAGAGATGGGGCTCAGGCTGGATGGAATGAGGAGAAATGCCTTGTTGGCCCGGAACTTCCTCTCCTACGTCAGAATTGATGTCAGGGAGCGGAATGCTGGTCAGCGTGACGCTTCTGAAGGGAAAGCTTGGGACAGCGGTGGCTTGGGGGCTATTCCCCAATGGCGGTGGCAGCAAACCGAGTGGCTTGGGGGAGGGCACGGAGAAAGAAAGAAAGGGGGCAGACAGGGAGACAGAAAGAAGGGGGAACAGGGAGACAGAAAGAAAAAGTTGGGGGAGAGAATGAGGTCTGGAGGAGAGGAAACATACAGGAGGCTGAAAGAAAGGAAGAAAGATTGGATGCACAGTCAGAAGAAGAAAGTGCAACCAGAGACTCATGAAATCACCAAACAGCAAAGGTAGGAAAAATGATTTTATTTTCAATTTAGTGATCAAAATGTGTCTGTTTTGAGAATTTATATCTGCTGTCTATATTTTGCACTATGGCTCCCTTTTACTAAACCGCAATATCGTTTTTTAGCCCAGGGAGCCTATGAGCATTGAGAGCAGTGCGAAGCATTCAGCGTAACTCCCTGTGCTAAAACCTACTATTGTGGTTTAGTAAAAAGGGAGGGGGTGTATTTGTCTATTTTTGTATTTTGTTACCGAGGTGACATTGCATAGAGTCATTTGCCGTGACCTCTTTGAAAAAACCCGGAATATGAATAATTAACATTTTCTCTGCCTTTCATTGTGCTTTGTGTTTTTTTAAAATTTTATTGTTGGTAGATCATTTTGACTTAGTCATTATAAAGTAGCTCACAAGCCCATAAAGTGTGGGCACCCCTGCTCTTACTCTGGGGCACCAGACCTCCCTCACGGCACACACACGGCAAATGGAAGAAAGAGGAGAATTTTTGGTCGTAGGGAGGAAGGTACAGAATGTGATAGGGAAGAAAAAGATGAGAGTGAGAAATGTGGCAAGGGAACAATGGGACAGATTGAAAGGGATTCAAGAGGGAGGAATATTGGACAGTGGTGAAGGGAATGGAGGGAGAGATGTGGCATAGTGTTGGAGAGGGGTGATAGAAGGAGAAATGTTGGGCATGGGGCTGGTGGGCAGGCACGAAAGATGAGAAAGAGATAAATGCTGGACCATGGTAGGGGGAACCAATGGACAGCAACAGAAGAATTTACAGAAGATGGGAAAGCGGAAAAAAGAAACTGGGACCAACTTTATGGAAAAATAAGTCTCCAGACAACGAAGGTAAAAAACGGAATTTATTGACTAAAATATGTTAGCTTTGGGAAATGTATATGGCAGATGTCTTTGTTTTGTGTTCAAAAGAAAAGGAAATGCATTTCTGGTTTTATTTCTACAGTGTTGAAGTACTTGTTGACCCTTGCTGTGACTGGTGGGGATCCCCAAGCACCGCCAGCAGAGGACCTCCTCTAGAGATGGCCAGAACTCCCCTCCACCAAGCGCAGCAGTCGCTGGCAGCATCCATGAGCCACTGAGGTGCCAGCATCTGTGACTCAGGGACGCTACTGCTGCCTGCCAAGCTTGGCAAAAGGGACCCCCGGCCAACTGCAAAGGAAGTCCTCAGCTGACAGTTTGTGGGTTCTCATCAGCTGAGTATTTATATTTTATATTTACATTAGAGTTTCTGGTAGAAACCCATTTACAAAGTATGTATTCTTCCCAATTAATATTTCCAAATTAATAAAGTCTCTTTGCTTATTTGTAAATGGGTCTCTACCAGAGCCTTTAATTCAGTAGCATAATTAAATAAAATAACTATTTCTGAAGTTTATTGGGAAGGATGGTGACGAAGGGGATTCCTCGCGTGGACAGGTGGGGACGGAGGGGATTCCTCGCGGGGACGGGTGGGGACGGAGGGATTCCTCACGGGGACGGGTGGGGACGGAGGGATTCCTCGTGGGGACGGGTAGGGACGGAGGGGATTCCTCGCGGAGACAGGTGGGGACGGAGGGGATTCCTCGCGGGGACGGGTGGGGACGGGTGGGATTTCTGTCCCCGCGCAACTCTCTAATCCAAAGCTCTACCCGATACTGTGCTTGGGTTCCAACTGCGGAAATCTCAGTTAAAACCTACTCCAGCCCATCTACACCCTCCCAGCCATTGAAGCCCTCTCCAGCCCATCCTCCACCAAACGGCCATATACAGACACAGACCATGCAAGTCTGCCAAGTACTGGCCTTAGTTCAATATTTAATCTTATTTTCTGATTCTAGATCCTTTGTGTTCATCCTACGCTTCTTTGAAAGTCACAGTTTTACTCTCCACCACCTCTCTCGGGAGCGCATTCCAGGCATCCACCACCCTCTCCGTAAAGTAGAATTTCCTAACATTGCCTTTGAATCTACCACCCCTCAACATCAAATTATGTCCTCTGGTTTTACCATTTTCCTTTCTCTGAAAAAGATTTTGTTCTACGTTAATACCTTTCAAGTATTTGAATGTCTGAATCATATCTCCCCTGTCTCTCCTTTCCTCTAGGGTATACATATTCAGGGCTTCCAGTCTCTCCTCATACGTCTTATGGCGCAAGCCTCCTATCATTTTCGTCGCCCTCCTCTGGACTGCCTCAAGTCTTCTTACGTCCTTCGCCAGATACGGTCTCCAAAATTGAACACAATACTCCAAGTGGGGCCTTACCAATGACCTGTACAGGGGCATCAACACCTTCTTCCTTCTACTGACTACGCCTCTCTTTATACAGCCCAGCATCCTTCTGGCAGCAGCCACTGCCTTGTCACACTGTTTTTTCACCTTTAGATCTTCGGACACTATCACCCCAAGGTCCCTCTCCCCGTCCGTGCATATAAGCTTCTCTCCTCCCAGCATATACGGTTCCTTCCTATTATTAATCCCCAAATGCATTACTCTGCATTTCTTTGCATTTAATTTTAGTTGCCAGGCATTAGACCATTCCTCTAACTTTTGCAGATCCTTTTTCATATTTTCCACTCCCTCTTCGGTGTCTACTCTGTTACAAATCTTGGTATTATCTGCAGAAAGGCACACTTTTCCTTCTAACCCTTCAGCAATTTCACTCACAAACATATTGAACAGGATTGGCCCCAGCACTGATCCCTGAGGGACTCCACTACTCACCTTTCCTTCCTTCGAGCGACTTCCATTAACCACCAATTAATTAACCACCAATTAATAGTATAAGCCTTCCTTTGTTTTATAGAGTTTTATACACCTGGATTGGATGGATGGGTGGGGGGAAGATATTTCTAGTATTATTTGGTAGTTATAAGTTCTGTTTTATTGTACCAATTGTTGTATTTTTTATATGCACTTTGTGTATGTTTGAAAATGAATAAAGATTTACAAAAAAAAAAAGATTTGAGCAATCCTTTTCCAAATTTAAATAACTTTGGAAGATTTTTTTTTCAGGGTAACTCTAAATGAAATTCATGGCATCAGTAAATCTATTATTAAATTAATCAGTTGAATAGTATATTGTTTTTATATTTTTTATTTTCATTGTAAGAATATCTTGTTTGATTGTTTTATCTTTCCTATTAATATTGCCATTCTCTTCATCGTGATTTGTTTTGTAAAAAGCTTTGACCTTTTGCGTTAAGAGAGACATCAAATGAAAAATAAAAATTAACATAATGAAAAGAACCAAAAGATTGTGGGACAGAAAATCAGATGTACCAGTTTGTAGTTTATTATGTGGCCAAATAACTTCATATCAGTAGGCTGGTATCAAGATATGAGCTTACACTGGAGGATTCTGTGCTGTGCTGCTCATTTGTAGCCTCTTAAACTGCATGGATTTTTTGTGACTATCACGTTTTTATATTTAAGGCAGCCAAGGGACCTATAAGACCCCTGAGGAAGGCATTTTACTTTGCTAGAACTCGGCCTGTGTTATTTGGTTTTTATCTTGTGGGTCACTTGTGACTATATATATCCTTTGTAGTTTGTTTTTAAGTCATTTGGGCACTGGTATGTCTGATCTGTTCCACAAACTTTTTGTTGTTTTGCTGCTTCATCTCCTTTGTGCCACCTTTTGGATTTTGTTCTTTTGTCTTAAGGCATTACTAGTGCAAGATATTGTATTCAGTTCTGATGAATCAGAGAAATTAAACAAATTTCTGTATTTCTAGATAATGTAATGGGCCTGTTTGACAAACTTAACAATAGCAAATCAACTGGACCAGATGGTATACATCCCAGAGTGATGATAAAAATGAAAAATAAAATTGTAGAGCTATTGTTAATAATTTGAAATTTTCATTAAAATGCAGAATAGTACCAGAAAACTAGAGGGTGGCCAACGTGACGCTGATTTTTAAAAGGGTTCCAGGGGTGTTCTTGGAAATTATAGACCAGTGAGGCTGACGTCAGTGCTGGGCAAAATGGTTGAGACTATTATAAAGAACAAAATGACAGAATTTGTAAGCATGGATTAATGAGAGAAAGCCAACATGGATTTAGTCAAGGGAAATCTTGCCTCACCAATCTACTGCATTTCTTTGAAGGTGTGAATGAAGATGCGGATAAAGGTGAGCCATTTGATCAAGTTAAAATTTGATTACTCGCCTATCTTGAATTCTAGGTGAAATACAATAGTAAAAAAAAGGGGAATACAAAATTTAAACAAAGACATATAAAAACTAAATACAAAGAGAAAATGACAAATAAGAAGAAGGAAAGAGGAGGAACCACAATAAAGTTTAGGCTAGAAGACATTAACGGAAAATACAATGGGAATAAAGGGAAAAATTCAATACTGCTTAATACCTATTGACAGGTACGAAAAGAAGAAAGAAGTTAAAGAAGAAAAAGGAAGATTAAAGAAGAACACCAGATTCATGTGGTGTGATATAACAATAGCTGAGCTGATGTCACTTGCTGGTAATATTTATTGAATGATGGTATGGGTAAAATGAGGGGGGGGGAAAGTGAGGGGAATATATGAAGTGTTATTAAGGATCTATAGAATAAGGATTGACAAGTTTAGAAGAGGAGATAAAAAGGGTTAATAGACAGGGCTTGTAAGAAAGAAAAATGATTAGGGAGGTTTCTAAGGTGATGGGGTGGAGCAGTCACGTGATTGTTGGACTCCGCCCCCAACAGGTTAGCATATGCTATATCTTCCCAGACTCTCTGCGGCGCAGATCCTGCTCCTTAGTGCGCTCCTTCGTGCGCAAACTGAGGGCGCCACCTTTTTTATTCTTTTTTTTTATTCTACATTTTTATTTTGTCCTTTAGTTTTTTACTAATATTTTATTCTCACATCATATTTTAATTTCTGAATCGTCTATCATCCTTAATCCCAATAATACAAAGATTACTATGACTTCAAATAGCTATAATATTCCGGTCCATTGGGGCCACCGACCTCCATCAAAAAGTACTATCCCGTCCCGATCAAAGACTATAGTAGAATTTCCTACTCTACCTAAACTTTCTAACACTTCTTCAAATAGACTCTTATCTTTAAACACTTTTAACTTCAATAGTAACAATAGAAACTTAAAAATAGGCCTAATTAATTCTAGATCTATCAAAAATAAACATCACCTTCTTAAAGATACAATTTTAACCCAGGGATTTCACATCTTCTGTATTATAGAAACTTGGCTATCAGAAGGAGAAGAAGCTTATTTCTCTTATTGCTGCCCCCCAAATTATGATTATCTTTGGAATCACCGCCATAATCGTAAGGGCGGTGGTTTAGCCATAATTTTTTTAAATGGTTTGATCCATGCGTGCGACCAATCATTAGGCAATGTCCTTATCGAATACTTACATGTTAAAATTAAATCTTATCTACTAGTTTATGCTCCTCCTCCCATTGGACAAAACAACATAACATCATTAGAAAATCTAATTTTTGATCACTGCACAGCTTCTTCACATCCCCTGGTCTTGGGAGATTTTAACATACACTTTGAAGATCAATCAACCTCAGCTACAAAGGACATGCTTACTTTTATAAACACCGTAAACCTGTTTCCAACCAACTGATATAGCTAAACATACTCTTCACATGATACTTATACCTAAATCCCCTCCTTTCAAATATTCAGAACCTTCAGTTCATCTTGTACCCTGGTCGGATCATCACCTTATATCTTGTAGTTTTACATTTCAACAAATCATACCAAACCTTTTACCTGCAAATTATAAAACAATTTCTTATAGAGACTTCTCAAAAATTGAATTTACTGATGTAACAACTATTTTTAATTCCATCAGTACAACTTTCAACTTCTCTTCCTTTGACGAACAACTTCTAATTTGGGAATCCACAGTAAGGGATCTCGTAGATACTAAGGCTCCTTTAATATCTAAAACAATTTCAAGCCGCAAATCTTTAAACCCTTGGCATACAGAAGAACTTACGCTTCTGAAAAAACAGCAGAGATCACTAGAAAGAAAATGGAGAAACAACAAATATTTCAAAAACTTACAACAATACAAGGAACACGCATCATTTTACAAACAAAAAATCAATCAAGCCAAAAATAAATATTATAATAATAAAATTATAGAAGCTAAAAATCCAGCAGCCTTATACTCACTGATGAAATCAGTATCTCCTTTATTAAAAAAGAATACTGTCCAAACATGCACTCTTACAGCAGAAGAAATTGCAGATTACTTTTCAACCAAACTAAATAACATTCGAAATACATTTCAATTAGGCATATCCAGTCAACCTACAGATAATAATATTTCTCAATTCATTCCAACGTCCAAATGCTCCAAATTTAAAATCCAAACAATAAATGATATAGAACTCAGTTTGCGTAAAATTAATCTAAAGGGCACTCGCGACGAAGCAATACCACCATTCTACCTTAAAAAAATTTTTCCCTGCTTGGGTCCCTTCATCCTCTCTTTAGTACAAAATAGTCTTCTTACGGCTTCGCTTCCTCAGACTTGGAAACAATTCATAATTACCCCTATTCTGAAAGATCATAAAATTACTCCAGATGAAATTTCTAATTATCGCTCTATTGCAAATATCCCTTTTATGGCAAAACTTACTGAGAGACTTGTATTCGAACAACTTTCAGACTTCGTTGAATCAACCAATGTTCTCCATCCCCACCAAACTGGGTTTCGAAAATTCCATAGCACTGAATACACCATGATAGGCTTGACCAATAATATTCATTACTTTCTTGACCACCATAAATCCGTAGTTCTAATCTCCCTAGATCTAACAGCCGCTTTTGATACCATAGACCATGACTTATTAATCGATCGATTAGAATCAATTGGAATTAAAGACCAAGTATTAGCATGGTTCATCTCCTATCTGTCAAGTCGCTCATCTTTCGTCAGATTTAATGATAGCACATCCAAAATTTACCCTTCTAAATACGGTATACCGCAAGGTTCAATATTATCCCCCCTTCTTTTCAATATATTCCTCTCACCACTTCTAAATATAACACAATCCTTAGGTTTTACAACATTCGCTTACGCTGATGACATTCAACTCATCCATCCATTAAATCCGGAAAATAAAGATGACATTGCAGCTATCAATAACAAACTTGTAATAATAAAAAACTGGCTTAACACAAATAAATTGGCATTAAATCTCAATAAAACGAAGTCGATGCTCTTTTCTTGGAAAAAAGATACAATATTAAGCTCTCCAATTTCCATTAACAACACTGAATTACCACTATATTACCACTGAATTACCACTGAGTTACCACTATAAAAATATTGGGCGTTTTGATAGATGATAAACTCACATACCACGATTATATTAGCAATACTGTTAAATCATGTTTCTATAAACTATGTTTAATTCGTTCACTTGCCAAATTTTTAGAGCCTGAATCCATTAATATTCTAATCCACTCTTTAATAATATAAGAACATAAGAACATAAGAACATAAGCGTTGCCTCTGCCGGGTCAGACCAGGGGTCCATCGTGCCCGGCAGTCCGCTCCCGCGGCGGCCCCCCAGGTCCATGACCTGAAAGTGTTCCCTACCTAACTTAAAATACCCATACCCTGTTCACTCAATGTCCTGTAAGGTAAATCTCTATTTGTACCCTGTTATCCCTTTCGCTTCCAGGAAGTCATCCAGTCCCTTTTTGAACCCCAGAATTGTACTCTGTCCTATCACCTCTCCGGGAAGCGCGTTCCAGGTGTCCACCACCCTCTGAGTGAAGAAGAACCTCCTTGCATTCGTTATGAATCTGTCTCCTCTCAGTTTTTCTGAATGACCTCTTGTTTTAGTTGTCCCTGCTAGTCTAAAGAATCTGTCCCTCTCCACCTTCTCTATGCCTTTCATGATTTTATAAGTTTCTATCATGTCCCCTCTCAGTCTCCGCTTCTCCAGGGTAAAGAGCCCCAGCCTGTCTAACCGTTCGGCATATGAAAGGTTCTCCATACCCTTTATCATCCTCGTTGCCCTCCTCTGAACCCTCTCGAGTATTGCCATGTCCTTCTTGAGGTATGGTGACCAGTATTGGACGCAGTATTCCAGATGTGGGCGCACCATTGCTCGATACAGTGGCAGGATAACTTCTTTTGTTCTGGTAGTGATACCTTTTTTGATAATGCCCAGCATTCTGTTCGCTTTTTTTGAGGCCGCTGCACATTGTGCCGCCTGCTTCATTGTGTTATCCACCAATACCCCCAGATCTTTTTCTTGACTTCCTTCCCCGAGTACCCTCCCTCCCATCGTATAGCTGTACATGTAGTTCCCCTTCCCTATGTGCAAGACCTTACATTTCTCCACATTGAAGCTCATCTGCCATTTTTTTGCCCACTCACTCATTTTGTTCAGGTCGCTCTGCAGTTCTTTGCATTCTTCAACAGTTCCGGCCCTGCTGGAGAGTTTTGTGTCATCCGCGAATTTGATAACTTCGCACTTTGTCCCCGTTTCTAGATCATTAATAAATATATTGAACAGCAACGGTCCCAGCACTGACCCCTGTGGAACACCACTTGTGACCCCTATCCAGTCAGAGTAGTGCCCCTTTACTCCTACCCTCTGTTTCCTGTCCGCCAGCCAATTTTTGATCCATCTGTACACGTTTCCTTCCACCCCGTGACTCCACAGCTTCTTCAGTAAGCGTTCATGGGGCACCTTGTCAAAGGCTTTTTGGAAATCCAGATATATAATGTCTACTGGGTCACCTTGGTCCAATTGCTTACTTATCCCCTCAAAGAAATGCAGTAGATTTGTCTGGCATGATCGGCCTTTACAGAAACCATGCTGACTCGATCTCATCAGATTATTTTTTTCTATATGCTCGTTGATACCTTCCCTGATCATTGATTCGACCATCTTCCCCGGAACAGAGGTTAAACTCACCGGTCTGTAGTTTCCCGGGTCGCCTCTCGATCCTTTTTTGAAGATCGGTGTAACATTCGCTATCCTCCAGTCCTCCGGGATTACCCCTGTTCTCAAGGACAGGTTGCAAATATGCTGCAGTAATTCTGCTGTTTCGTCTCTAAGCTCTTTTAGTATTCTCGGGTGGATCCCGTCTGGGCCCGGAGCTTTGTCCGTTCTTAATCTATCTATCTGCCTGAGAACGTCTTCGAGGCTTACCTCCATGCATGATAGTTTCCCCTCCTGATCTCCCCTGAAGATTTTTTCCGGTTCTGGCACATTGGATGTGTCCTCTATTGTAAAGACCGACGAGAAGAACTTGTTTAGCCTACCAGCCACCTCTTTTTCCTCTTTCACCACTCCCTTCCGGTCACCCTCGTCCAGGGGCCCCACCTCCTCCCTCGCTGGCTGTTTCCCTTTCACATACCGGAAAAATGGTTTGAAATTTTTTGCTTCCTTGGCTAGTCTCTCCTCATACTCTTTCTTGGCTTTCCTGACTACTCGGTGACATTCTTTTTGTTGCTTCCTGTGCTCTCTCCAGTTTCCTTCAGTTTTGTCCTTTTTCCACTTCCGAAATGATTTTTTCTTGTCTCCTATCACTTTCTTTACTTCACTGGTTATCCATGCAGGGTCCTTTGTCTGATTTTTCTTGGAACCTTTCCTAAATCTTGGTATATATAGGTTTTGTGCCTTGTTTACTGTGTCCTTGAATAGGGACCAGGCTTGCTCCACAGTCCGCGTTTCCTTGGAGCTGTTTCTGAGCTTTTTTCTCACCATTTGTCTCATGGCATCATAGTTCCCTTTCTTGAAGTTAAATGTTGTTGCCTTGGTTCTCTTTCCCATAGGTAGTCCTACTTGCACTTTGAACTGAATCATGTTGTGGTCACTGGTTCCTAGTGGTCCTATGATCTCCACATCCTTCGCGGGGCCTTTCAGCCCATTGAGGATCAGATCCAGAGTCGCTGATCCTCTCGTTGGTGCCTCGACTAGTTGTTCCATGAAGCAGTCCTGTACTGCTTCCAGGAACTCCGTTTCCCTTGCACATTTTGAGTTTCCGAGACACCAGTCTATCCCAGGATAGTTGAAATCTCCCATAACTATGGTGTTTGGGTTCTTGCATTCCCTTCTCAGCTCGGCTACCATTTCTGTATCTTCAGCTTCAGTTTGCCCAGGTGGACGGTAGAACAGTCCCATCTTTATCTCGGCTCCGTTGCTTCCTGGTACTTTGATCCACAATGCCTCCAGTTGGGCATTTGTCTCTGCTGTGTCCACAGTGGTTGAGTGAATTGTATCCCTTATGTATAGTGCTATTCCTCCCCCCTTCTGGTAAGTCCTGTCTTTTCGGTAGAGTTTGTATCCTGGCAGTACTATGTCCCATTTGTTTTCCTCGTTCCACCATGTTTCCGTGATCCCTATGATGTCTAGTTTCTCATTATTGGCCATGACCTCTAGTTCCCCCATTTTGTTCTTTAGGCTCCTTGCATTTGTATACATGCAGTTCAAGTCCTGGCATTTTCTCTTCCTTTCTATTTCATCTTGCATTTCATTCTTCATTTTGTCCCCTTCCTGGCCTGCCAACTCCTGAGTATTGTCTCTTTTGGCCTTTCTTTGTGGTAGATTCCTATTGCCTTCCCCTTGTGGCATGTTCCTATTGTCCTCCTCTTGTTCTCTCTCAACATCCAATCCCGTTTTGACTTCCCCTTCCAGTATGTTCATCCTGGCCCCCTCTCGCTTCATCTGACTCCCTTGTTTGTTCATAGTCTGTTGCTTGCCACTTGTGTCATCCCCAAAATCTTTCCCCTCAGTACCCTCATTGGGTACTGTTTCCCGAACCGTCGATACCAGGTCGACTGTCGGCTTTCCCCCTCTTCTTAGTTTAAAGCTTGCTCTATCGCACTTCTGACGTTATTTGCTAGTTGTCTGGTTCCCGCCTTGCTCAGGTGTAGACCATCCTTCTTGAAAAGCTTGTTCTTTCCCCAGAACGTTGTCCAGTTCCTCACGAAGAGAAATCCCTCTTCCTCACACCATTTTCTCATCCATGCGTTAATTGATTGTAGCTCCGTCTGCCTCTTCGTTTCTGCCCTCGGTACTGGCAGGATCTCTGAGAAGGCTATCCTCTGGGTCCTCATCTTCAGTTTCCTTCCTAAGATTTTGAATTGTTCAGTCAGTGCATTCTTGCTGTAGTCCCTCCTGGTGACATCGTTCGTCCCGACGTGGACTATCACTGCTGTCTCTTCCGTCTCTGCTCCTTCCAAGATTCTCTCAATCTTGTCAACGATGTCCTTTGTTCTCGCTCCTGGGAGACAGGTCACTAGCCGATCCTCTCTCCCTCCTGCTATGTGACTGTCAACGTGCCTCAGGATTGAGTCTCCCACCAGGATTGCAGATTTCCCTTCTTTCAGCCTCCGTGTCGGCCGCAGGTCTGTGTCCTTGGTGTTCTTTGTTTCTTCCAGCAAGGTTCCTCCGCGGGCATCCTCTACCTTGGTGTCAGATGTTCCTTGTCCTCTGCTCTGTGTGTCTTCCTCATTTCCGTGCTCCTGTTCTTCCACTCTCCTGTAGGCATCATCAATGAACCTCTCGAGCTCCCTGACTTGTTCCTCGTTGCACTCATCTTGCATGGGGTCTTCGGCTGTCTGGAAGGGGGCTTCGGAGATGTAGAGTCCCTCCAGCTCCTGGATCCTGAGCTTCAGTCGACTGACTTCGCTCTTCAAGCTTACCAGTTCCTGGCATCGTCCACACACATATGACTGCTGCCCGGAGGGGAGGTAGTCATACATGTGGCAGTCCGTGCAGTACACTGGGAAGCTCATCCTTCGGGTTCCTTCCGCTTCCATATTTGTCCGCTCCCTAGAAGTCCTGTTGCCCTTTGCTAGTGTTTTCACTCCTGTGCCTGGCTCTTCCTTACCTTCTTCGTCTTTCGCTTCCTTTTACTTATGTGCTTGTGCTATTTGCCCCTCGCTTACCCTCTGTGGCTGCCTTTTCCTTTAGCTCGTGTTCTCTCCTGAGTCCTCCTTTTCTTGTCCTGTTGAGCTTGTTACTGCTGTCTCTGTGTATGTGTGTGTGCTACCTTCTTAGCCTGCTTCTAACCTGTCTTTTGCCCTTGCTACCGTTCTTCAGTGCCTTCCTTGCCTGTCGTTCCTTTGATGTGTGGTCCTTCCTGGGCCTACTCCTTCCTTCTTTTCTGTGTTTGCTTCCCTTTTACTTGTGTGTATGCGTGTATGTGTTTACTTCCTTACCTTGCTTTCTTCCTTTCTTGGAGTCCTTGGTTGTAGTGACCTGGCTCCCCTCCTCTTAAGGGGGAGTCCGGCCTCTGGCTCCGCTGGTGACGCGGTGCGGGTGGGCGGAGCTTACTCTCGCCGCTGCCCGCCCTCGCCGCCGCCTCTACTTTCCCTGTCTCCCGGCTCCTCTCTCTAACAAGCCTGTAATTCTCTCCTCTTTAACGTTACGCAAAAAGAAAAAAGAAGGCTGCAAATAATACAAAATACTGCCGTGAAATTGATCTACAACGCAAAAAAATATGACCATGTTACCCCTCTGTTGATTAAATCCCACTGGCTTCCGGTAAGCCATCGTATTACTTTTAGTTTTTAAAGCCTTAAGTTTTAATGAACCCCAATTCATCAACAGATGGCTAATCCCTTATAGCACGACACGATCTCTTCGCTCAACCTCTTACAGTCTTCTCTCCGTTCCCTCATTGAAAGTTATAGGAATCAGACGGCACGATATGTTCTCAGTTATGGCCCCCATTCATGGAATCTCTTACCCCAACATTTCTTTTTAAGGATGCTTATGACTCCTAGTATATTAAATATCGATTTTTAAAGCAGCTAACATTACCCTCCTTTTTGTTCTTCCCTTTTATGTTTTTTCCTCTCATCTATCCAAACATTGTAACTTTTTCCCCTCTTACCCTCACAATTCTTGTAAGTCTTAACCCATAAACATTATTTTAAATGTACGTGTTTAGTATGTTAAGTTTTATCTCATAACAAAAGTTATTTTATGTTATTACTAACATTTTTCACTTGTATATTTTACTTGTATATTTTTTTATGTTGTACATCGCCTAGCAATTTAAATAGGCGATTCATCAAGAACAAATAAACTTGAAACTTGAACTTGGATGTTATGGCAGGCTGGAGTGAATTCTGTGAGGAAAGGGGAACAGTAGAATACTCTCTTCATGAAAAGATTATCCCTCCCTCCTTCCCATTTGTGCTGGTGTTATGTTTTGTGTAAGTCTTGTGGAGGGGGAGTGTGGAGGGTACAGGTTTTATGTTGATTTGGGTGAGTTTGGTGGAGCTTATGGGGTTGGGGGAGGTGACCAGAAACTTGTTGAGCACCCTGAGGTCCAAAATAGGATGCAGATCACCCGTCTTCTTCGGAACAAGGAAGTACCGGGAGTAAAAACCCTTGTTCTGTTGGTCCAAAGGGACCGGCTCTACGGCGCGTAGCCGGAGCAAAGCCTGAGCTTCCTGAAGAAGAAGGGCGGTCTGGGTTAAGTTGGAAGGATAGTCTCTTGGAGGATGTTCCGGAGGAAATTGATGAAACTGAAGAAAGTATCCCTCCCTTACAATGGAAAGGACACAGAGGTTGGTGGTAACAGTCGTCCATCGATGATAAAAATGATGGAGACGACCCCCGATGGGAAAAACAGGGAAGGGCAGAACGATGGAAGTTATGCTCTCTACGAGACAGTCAAAAAGGCTGAGGAGCCTTGGGGACAGCAGAAGGCTGCGGTTTTTGTTGGGGCTTCTGTTGGTGCTGCCTCTTCACAGGTTGACGGATGGCGGGTGCCTGCTTCGGAGGGTAGCGCCGCTGATAGATCATAGGCTGGCGAGACGGGTGAGAAATAGCAGGCTTGGGCTTCTGGCAGAGAATGGATTGAAATGACTCGTCAAAGAGGTCGGCTCCCGCACATGGAACATTCGCAAGCCTGTCCTGGAGATTCGGGTCCATATCAATTGTCCGAAGCCATGCCAGGTGCCGCATGGCCACCGAACAAGCAGCAGCTCTCGCAGCAAGATCAAAAGCGTCGTAAGACGATTGCATCATCTGCAGACGAAGTTGGGACAATGACGCCAGAACCTCCAAGTACTCGAAGCGAGCCTGAGAGTCCAAAAAGGGGAGAAACCTCTGGAGAATTGAGAGAAAAAACTCAAAGTAGGTCGCAAAGTGAAAGCTATAATTCAGGACTCGAGAGGCCATCATTGAGTTCTGATAGATGTGCCTGCCAAATCTGTCCATGGTCCTGCCCTCCCGACCATGAGGAACGGAGGCATAGACCTGAGAGGGATGAGACCGCTTCAAGGAGGACTCCAAGAGGGACTGGTGAGAGAGCTGGGCACCGTCGAATCCTTTATGGTGCATCGTGCGATACCTGGCATCCAACTTTCCAGGGACAGCGGGGATGGAGTAAAGTGTCTCGAAACATCTTAGGTCTGGTCCAGAAGCTTATGCAGAGGCAGACAAAGAGACTCAGCCGGAGGCTGGGGAAGATGCATCGTCTCCAAATACTCCTTGGAAAACTTGGAACCCGAGTCCAGAGTAATATCAAGATCCACCGCCATCTGACGCAGGAAAGATGAGAAAGACAATTGGTCAATCAGAGCTGGCCTCGAGAAGGACTCGATGTCGAGGCGTCCTGATCCGCAGAGGCCGAGGATCGGCAGGGGGAGAGCGATCCCATGGCGTCCTTGAGCTCCGGCATAGGAGGAGGCGAGTAAGCCGGCGGAGAATATTCCTTATAGGGGTGCTTATGATGAGGCAAGGCATGCCTCGATGAATGCCTTGATGAATGTCTCGAGCGAAGACCAGAACTGTGTCTAGAAGCAGGTCTCGAACGTCGAAGCGAGCGAGGCTCAGACGAGGCGTCCAGCGAGTAGATGGGGCTGGAGGCTGTGGATCGAAGCAGAGGAGGCTGAGAAGAAGCCCCTCGAGGCACCCGCCAAGCCTCGAGGCTCAGCATTGAGGAAGGATCCGCTCCAGGCAGTGGGGATGATTCAGCGCCATGAATTGAGTGAATCAGAGATGGCATGGGCAAAGACTCTGCTCCTTGCGATGCACGCCCCGAAGCCAGACCAGCCACTTGCCGAGACTCGGCTCCCAGCAGCGAGAGTGACCGTTGAGGGGGCACTGGAGGCGACTCGACCTCGCGGGAGGCCTCCGCATGCCCAGGCTGGATTTGAGAGAGAAGCGTCGACCCAATTTTAGTAAAGAGCTCGACGAAACGCTGCTCCATCATGGCATGGATCGAAGCCGGCAAAGAGGGATCCGCATCTGCAATGGGACCTTCTGCACGGACTTCGCGGTCTCGGCCGCTAGGGGGCTTGGGCTTAGAAGCCTTGGGCACCTTGAGCACCACTGGAGCAATGGGAGGCTGCGTTACCTGACCTGAGGAGACAGCGGAAGGCACCGCAGAAGGCGTCGGAGTCGAAGCCGGCACGAACGAGGCAGGCTTGAGAAGATTCGAGGCTGAGGAGGTCGAACTGGAAGTCAAAGGCGCGGAGCCCTGTGATAAGGACAGCTCCGATGACGCCGCCATGCTGAACAGCGACTCCCAGAAGATGCAGTGATGCTTAAAAGCACATGCTGTAAGTGTGGAGCAAGGCTGACACGATTTCGGAAGGTGTTGAGGCCCGAGACACTGAATACAGCGTCGATGAAGGTCCATCAACGAAATCGCACGCTGGCACTTGACACACTTCTTAAAACCGGTGACAGGCCGGGATATATGCCGAAAAAGCTCCGCCGCAAGATCGAAGCCGCGGGGGCCGTGGTCACATGGCCTGCCCGGTCAAACGAACGGAAGAAATTTTTTTTTTTGAAAAACAAGAAAACGCAACGCGAATCAACGATAATGAGTAACAGAACCCAAAACCGCGGACTCAGAAGGCACAAGAGAAGGTACTTCGCGCAGATAGTCGAAGACGGACTTCTCGGGTCCACAGAAAAGTAAGAACTGAGGAGACACGCCCGGTGCATCGGGCGGGAAGGCACTCGCGCATGCGCTGTGCGGGCGACTGGAAACTTCTGAAGTTTCTACAAGAAAGTATGCTTGTGAGACGTCCGTATCAGGGCTCCATTGGATGACGTTACCTACTAGTGAGAATACCTGCTTGCTTGTCCTGGGATAATTTTTATTTTTTCTCGAGTGAATGCCAGTTAACCACTCGTTTGTTTGTTTTTTTGAGTATTCAGAAGGTATTCAGACTGTCCCTTGGCAGTGTCTGAGGTTTGAGAGTTCAGCATGGGTCTTCATTTAACAATGAAGGGATGTAAAAATGTGAAGTGAGGAGAAGATAGATGTCTCACAGTTGATCTTAGAGGGAATGAAATGTAGATGGTTTCTCGAAGATATTGGTGGCACGTAAGGTGCGCAGGAAAGCTAGCATCTTCTGGCCCTGTAAAGGAGATGAAAAGCATGGAAAGCCCCTAGGATTGAATGAGGGAAAGGAACTCCAAGGGAACTCTATGGGGATGTGAGCAACCACAGTGACCAATGAGACTCCGTTGAAGTGAAACTGGATCTCAAACAAGGGTACAAGTGCTGTGATCCAGTGTACCAATGTAAAAAATAGAAAAAATTAGCTATGTCTGAATTGAAAAGGGCCTCGGATAGGCATGTGGAATCTCTCGGAGAGAGGAAGAGATAATGGCTACTAGAGATGGGCAGACTGGATGGGCCATTTGGCCTTTATCTGCCATCATGTTTCTATGTTTCTTTTTTTCCATGAAAGCTTATTAAGATTTTGAAAAATACAAGAGAATATAAAACTGAAACATCAATGAGGTTCACAGTACATCAGTGCATGAATCAATACAAAACATAGAGTTACAATATCTGTTTGTATGCTTACATTCAAACTCAATGGAAGAGAGAAGAATATCAAAGTAATAACATCTTATATAGGTTTGAAGCTGCATGTCCTGTCTGTAATAAGACTGTGGCTTGAGTCAAAATAGAAGGGAAAAGAGTATGAAAAATTTGTCAAAGATTTTGATGACTAAAGCAGTGATGTAGTTGCAGCCATTTGTAGTGGTCTTTATCATTTAATGACCAGCTTTCTCTTCATTTGGAGAAGGGGATCAAGGTTTTCTCAGGAATTAGAACATCATGAAGCCTGAATGGATAGATAAAGGTATTCTCAGGCTTCATGTTTCTCTGTAAGTGTGGAAAAACCTCCAAAGTGCTGAGGTAGTAAATAGAAGAGATGAAAGCTAATGTAGTAGATTGCATCAAATTGAAATGAATTCAGAATGTCAAAGGCATGTCCTGCCAATGAGAGAAACAACCCCTGTGTCCAACTGGATAGAGCAACTAAAGAAAGTGAAGCTATCCAGTAGCCATGCCCAAAGCTTTGGTAAAGAAAAACCTGGCAGTTGAAGGAATCAGTTTCTCTTTCACTGAAGAACTGTGAGAAACAGGTCAGAATTTCACACTTTTCCTGACTAAAAATGACTTTTCTTTTTCCTATTAATATTTTTCTCTGACAAAGGGGAGAGCCGTGACTGTACAGGAACGGGTCAGAAAAAGACTGACCGGCAGAGGGGAGGACAATCCTGCACATGCTCAAAGGCTTACTATAGCTAGGGGAGCGTACCGCTGTCAGAGACTTCACCATCAAGTGGGGCTGCATATCCCCTGTCTGTCTCCAATGAATGCTTTGCTCCTTTGAAAGAATGTGAGCCATTCTTTCTTGCATCACCATATGCCTGGAACAGGTTGCCTGAATCAATACGTCATGCTCCATCCCTGGCAGTACTCAAATCCAAGCTAACTCCCGCACACTGCTGTCAGATACCTAGACCCACTGTATCATTTCCTCTACCATAATCTCCCCAACTCTGAAATATCCTGTCTAAATTAGATTGCAAGCTCTTCTGAGCAGGGACTGTCTATTGTATGTTAAAATGTACAGCACTGGGTACACCTTTCTGCACAATAGAAATAATAATAAATAGTAGCAGAGCAGTAAAGTCACTTTATTGGCATCAATCAATAGAGGGAGACAGACATAGACAGAAATAGGACAGAATTATAGACAGACAGAAATATGCTGTTAGATACAGACATGCAAACACGCACACACATATATGCAGAGATATAAACACTGGCTACAATTACATATGTCACATCTAGAATAGTTCAGAAGAAAAAGAATAAGATCAAAGGTTTGGGCTTACCTTATCAGGAATGAGCAACTAAAGGGAAGAATGAGATCAGTGATATTAGAGAAGAACTTCTCATGGGAAAATCGACAGAGGCAGACAAACATATGAATACACACACACACAAAGGTAGACACACATATAATCACAGATATGAAGCCAGACACTCACACGCACACAGATGTAGATAGAGTGGCTACAAAGAGCAAGATTTTCTGATATAATAACACCAATTCAATACTTTTGACTTTGGCAATAGTTCAGAAAAACAAAAGCTTGGACTTACCGTAAAGTTAACCTAAAGGGAAGAATGAGAGCAGTGATATTAGAGAGGAACATCTCATGGGAGAGTCATACAGCAGCAAAGTCACTTTATTGGCATCAATCAATAGAGACAGACACACATATGTTCACAGATATAGACAGACACACAGAAATACAGAGACAGACACACACATATACACAGAGGAAGACACAGTGGCTGATGGATACTGGTTTGCTGTCAGATTCCTCCATATCCAATGGTTCTGAAACTGGAGACATAGCCCACCACGAGCTCTCCGCAACCATCTGTGCAACTGGGTGTAGGAGGGTAGTTGCTCCGTCAAGACTTGTAAATAATTATTATTAGTATTTTTTGTAACTTCCACCACATTTAGAACCCACCAACTTCTTCAGTGGCATCTCCCCAATAAGATAATAATAATAATAATTTTTATTTTGTATACCGCCATACCCAGGGAGTTCTAGGCGGTTCACAACAGTTAGTTGAAATACAAACAGTGTGGTTGAAATTGAAGAACATAGTAGCACAATCATAAAGTCAAAGTAGTTATAACTAGTTATAAGAAAAAAAAGAGAGCCACTGCCACTCATGAATTCAAACTCTCTGTCTAATATGCCAGTACCAAAATTCAGCAGCAGGAGCTTCTGGGTTCTTAGTTAATAATTATCATATTATAAGTATTAATAATATAGAGTTTCCCTTTTTTTACCTGCTGTGATGGCAGCGATAGGATTCCATCACCTTGCAGAGTCAAAATATGGCCCCGAGGGGAGGGAACAAGAGAAGAAGAACGTGACCCAATAAAATCTTCTCAACGGTACAGCCTTCAGAGTCCCTGCGTGGGAACCAACGTCCCAGTGTGGCTTTCCTATTAGCCGCTGAAAGCACCCACGTCCCAACACTTACCTGGGATATCCAGGAGCTGCCTCATATTATTGATTGCTGCCAATGCTGGGGTGCAGCCAGTTGAGCTGGAATGGCACTTCCCTTCCCCGCTGGAACAGAAGCAGGGCCCTGAGGGGAAGGAGCCATAAAAATCACTGGCATTTTCTCCGTGCCGGTTTGTAGTGAAATTGGAGGCATAGATATCTTAACTTCTAAAGTCTCCATGGTCCTAGCGGCTGGTATGTGAGAAAACGAGGCTGGCAAGTCTGTAAGGGCAACAGACCCACGCTTGTTCTGAAGAAGGGCTTATTAGGTTTTCCTTCTTTTTTTTAGCGATTGTTGTTCTAGCCAAAAATACTTGTGATTAGTTGTCACAGGCAAAAAACTGGCAGTTGAAGAAATCAGTTTCTCTGTCTCTGAAGAACTGTGAGAAACAGGTCAGAATTTCACACTTTTTTATGTGTAAATCTCTTTATTAAAGGTTCAGAAAACAACAGCAAACAAGTGCAGTAAAGTAATTTCAAAAACAATCAGCAGTTAGAGTGTATCAGCAACCAACCCCATCCCCTCCCACCCCGGGAGCAGCAGCAGCAGCAAGTGCATAGAAAGGGATACCTCCGTTAACCACTCAAACCCCAAGTTTGTTCTGAAGTCATGCAAAAGGGAGTCCAACATCTGTTTTTCAGAGCTCCCACATCTCTCCTTTCCATCAGTGCATGGTGGATCATCAGAGACCTCCAATGTGACATAGTAGCTGGTTGTGGGGAAAGCCAGCAATGCAAAATACTAGTTCTGCCCAAAACAATGGCTTTCCTAATAAAGGCTGCACAACCCGGTCGAATAGGGTGAAGACGGACCTGCAACGTAAAAAGAAAACTAGGATGTAAGCGCCATGAGCAATTCCAAAGTTGTGCCACATATGCTATAAGTTGAATCCAAAACATGTGTCCAAGAGTGGCGTGTGTCTGCAAACATTTAATCCAATGATCACCTGCACAAATGTATAATTACGTTCTTTGTCTGTGGCTTGAGTCAGATGTTTATGAACTAGCTGCAGGCCCTTTTTCAACATATCCGGCGTTCTAGAGACCCGTAGTTCTTGAGTCCATTTCTGCGCTAGTCCAACAAAGTTCACCTCTTCATCAGCGGACACGTACGAAATAATGTCATCCGAGGACGGCCTTCGCTGCCTCCCAAAATAGGACTGGACTCTCTAAGTGTAGAGAATTAAAGTGAAGATATTCATCCCATTTAGTCTGTAAATAAGCAGTAAATTGTTTATCCCCATGTAAATATGCCGGGAACCACCACCCACACCCAAGGCCCGATGGGCCACCCATAGAGACATCCAAACAAATTAAATTATGGTCAGATACCTCCAAGGGACCAATTGTAGCCTCTTCTACCTGAGTAAATAAAGATTCAGCAGTCAAAAGGTAGTCAATGCACGAAAAGGTATGATGCTCTCTAGACTGGTGGGTATAATCATGGTCGGTTGGATGTAAGAGATGCCCTGGGTCCACCAACCCCAAGGATCGGCAAAAGTAAGGAATACCCTTAGTACTCCTCCCCAATGATCCCACAGGAGAGTGGGATCCATCCATGGCCAGATCCAGAACTTGATTAAAATCCCCAGCCACTATCATAAGAACATAAGAAATGCCTCCGCTGGGTCAGACCTGAGGTCCATCGCGCCCAGCAGTCCGCTCACGCGGCGGCCCAACAGGTCCAGGACCTGTGCAGTAAATTTCTATCTATACCCCCCTATCCCCTTTTCCAGCAGGAATTTGTCTAATCCTTTCTTAAACCCCAGTACCGTACTCTGCCCTATAACGTCCTCTGGAATTGTATTCCAGGTGTCCACCACACGTTGGGTAAAGAAGAACTTCCTAGCATTTGTTTTGAATTTGCCCCCTCTCAACTTTTCCGAATGCCCTCTTGTTTTTTTATTTTCTGAAAGTTTGAAGAATCTGTCCCTCTCTACTCTCTCTATGCCCTTCATGATCTTGTAAGTCTCTATCATATCCCCTCTTAATCTTCTCTTTTCCAGGGAAAAGAGTCCCAGTTTTTCCAATCTCTCAGCGTATGGAAGGCTTTCCATCCCCTTAATCAGTAGTGTCGCTCTTCTCTGAACTCTCTCGAGCAATGCCATATCCTTCTTAAGGTACGGAGACCAATACTGGATGCAGTACTCAAGATGTGGACGCACCATTGCCCGATACAGCGGCAGGATAACTTCTTTCGTTCTGGTTGCAATACCTTTCTTGATTATACCTAGCATTCTATTCGCTCTCTTAGCGGCAGCTGCGCACTGTGCTGTCGGCTTCATTGTCATGTCCACCATCACCCCCAAGTCCCTTTCTTGGGTACTCTCATTCAAAAACATCCCTCCCATCGCATAAGTATACCTCGGGTTTTTGCTTCCCACATGCAATACTTTACACTTCTCAACATTGAATTTCATCTGCCATCTCTCTGCCCATTCCCCTAGTTTGTCCAAGTCCCTTTGCAATTCTTCGCAGTCCTCCTTTGTCCGAGCTCCACTAAATAGTTTGGTGTCGTCTGCAAATTTTATTATCTCACACTTCGTCCCTGTTTCTAGATCATTTATGAATATGTTAAAAAGCAGCGGCCCAAGCACCGAGCCCTGCGGAACACCACTCGTGACCTTTCTCCAGTCTGAGTAGTGGCCCTTCACCCCTACCCTCTGTTTCCTACCTTCTAACCAGTTTCTGATCCATCTATGCACATCTCCGTCCACCCCATGGTTCTTCAGTTTCCGGAGTAGACGTTCATGAGGCACCTTGTCAAAGGCTTTCTGGAAATCTAGGTATATGATGTCTATGGGGTCTCCTCTGTCCATCTGTTTGTTAATTCCTTCGAAGAAGTGCAGTAAGTTAGTCAGGCACGATCTTCCCCTGCAGAAACCATGTTGGCTGGTTTTCAGAAGTTCGTTTCTTTCAAAATGTTCATCGATGTTTTCTTTTATCAGTGCTTCCGCCATTTTCCATGGTACCGAGGTCAGACTCACCGGTCTGTAGTTTCCCGGGTCCCCTCTTGATCCCTTTTTAAAGATGGGCGTAACGTTGGCTATCTTCCAATCCTCCGGAATCACACCTGTTTTCAGAGATAGGTTGCAAATTTGCTGCAGTAGTTCCGCTATTTCCTCCTTTAGTTCCTTCAGAACCCTTGGATGGATTCCATCCGGACCCGGCGATTTGTCAGTTTTTAGTTTTTCTATCTGCCTGCGCACATCATCAAGGCTCACTTCCATGGTTGTTAACTTCTGTGCTTGATTTCCCTTGAAGATTTGTTCAGGTTCCGGTATGTTGGTTGTGTCTTCGCTTGTAAATACCGACGAAAAGAACATGTTAAGTCTTTCTGCGACCTCTTTCTCTTCCTTCACCGCTCCCTTCCGGTCTCCGTCGTCCAGCGGTCCCACCTCCTCCCTAGCCGGCTGTTTCCCTTTAATATATCTAAAGAACGGCTTGAAATTTCGTGCTTCCTTGGCTAGCCTCTCTTCATACTCTTTTTGGCTTTTCGAACCACACGGTGACATTCTTTTTGATACTTTCTGTGATCTTTCCAGTTTCCCTCAGATTTGTCCTTCTTCCATTTTCTGAATGAGTTTTTCTTATTGCCTATCGCTTCCTTCACTATTTTAGTTATCCACACCGGGTCTTTTGTTCGACTCTTGTTGCACCCTTTTCTGAATCTGGGGATATACAGATTTTGCGCCTCGCTCACCGTATCCTTGAAAAAGGACCAGGCATGTTCTACCGTATGCCATTTTTTGGAAGTGTTCCTAACTTTCTTCTTTACCATTCCTCTCATTGCTTCGTAGTTTCCCTTTCTGAAGTTAAAAGTTGTCGCTATGGTTCTCTTTCCTTTCAATGGTAATGGAGGCTCTTTAATGCAAAGATTCACCAAGTTTTGAAAGTAAGGGTGAGACTACACATTGAGACCATAAATTATAAGCAAGCGGAAGGTGGTACCCCACACTGTAATGTGGGACAGTGAATAACTACCCTGGGGATCATGTTGTTTAATTTGAACCTCACAAGGTAAACCCCTATGAATCAGCAAAGCCACGCCAGCCTTCTTACCAGGGGAAGAAGCGTAATATGTCTCCCACCCAACTCCACTTCAGTTTCGCATGCTCAGTATCAGTAAGGTGTGTTTCCTGGAGGCAGGCAATGTCCACCCTATGATGCTTCAACTGAGTGAGAATTTTCATTCTCTTAATTGGGCACGTTATGCCTGACACATTTCAGGAAATGATTCCCAATGGGCGATTACTCAAGGTATATCAGGGGACATACCATAAGCCAATAAATGTAAACAAAATCTACTGGGCACCCAGCCTCACCCAGAAGATAAAAGTGTTAAAGACTCCAGAGAAGGAAGCAGTACCCAAACACAGTACAAAAAATAATTTGCAACCCAACAACCCCAGTATGTGCAAACATATAGATCCCCCATAATAAAAAGCAAGCCCCAGTGCTGCCACTGCTCCCCAAAACCTAACCAACTCAACAAACCCATCCCCCTCTTTCCCACAGAAACCCCAACATATCCTCCCAATAGGGATACCAATGGAGGTACGAACTGACGCTAGATTAACAAGGCACCCCCTCCTTGAACAGGCCAGTAATACCGTGATATCCCCTAGCAATTCAAATAACAGAGAACTAATACCACCAGAAAGGATCTGCAAAATGTTATGAAGGAATAACTCCACAAAATCTAAAATGCTGTACCCTCAAGGTCCACTAGAAGTAGAAGTTCCCAGAGTAGCAATAAAGTCACCTGCAGTAGCAATGATTGCCACATGCCATTATGATGAATCTTCAAAAGCGCTAGATAAACATATTGAAAATGCTGCTTGAGACCTACCAATTTTGTATACAGTAGGCAATAAGGCTTCCAACGTTCTGTCAGCACTGCAGAGTAATCTTGACGTATAGGCGCTCCGTCATACTTCAACTCATTCTTCTTCAATCGGAATTGATGAAGTAGTTCCACCTTGTGCCGATAGTTAAGCAATTTCACTATCACAACCCGGAGGTGCATATCTTGGCCATGTAGAGGCCCAATACAATGTGCACTGGGCCGAGTATGGGTGGGAGAGGAATTTCATCCGTCAACCAATACTCCAAAAGTTCCAAAAAGCGCCGCTCCGGGATTGTCTCCGGCAGACCTAAGAAACATAGGTTCGAGCGACGGAACCTATTTTCTAGGTCTTCCAGTTTCGTCGATTGTGCCCGTAGTAGGTCTTGCAGCCTGCGTGGTCGCAGTGTCCTCAATCGCCGATACCCATTGCTCCAATTCGGTTGTTCTCATCACCGCCTCTGACTAAATATGTTCTAGGTGAGTAATCTGGGCAGATATTTGCTCAAGCTGGGGTTCAAGTACATGTGCAATGGCTGCTTTTAAATCACTCAGTGCCACCTCAGTGAATTGGGACACTGTTGCCGATGGTGTCTCCACCATTTTGGTTTCGTCAGGCTGTGGACGGTCTCGATCTTTTTTGGCTGATTTAGCTGACATGGAAGCCTGAGACCAAGTAACAAATCTATCCATACAATCTGAAGGCAAACGCAAACCAAAAAACTTGAAAAAGTGGGGTTTAATGCAATGCAAGTTCATCCAGCATGGAGCTAGCAAGAAACCGTCCTCACCAGCAATCACGTCACATGACCTCACACTTTTTTTAAATTACGGCCCTAAGGGTTAGAAAGCCAAGGCTTTCCTAACTAAAAATTACTTTTTTCTTTTTTCTATTAATATTTTTCTGATACAATAATACCAATTCAATACTTTTGACTTTGGCAATTGTTCAGAAAATCAAATGTTTGGACTTACCAAATTATAAGTAATGCAAACCTAAAGGGAAGAATGAGGAAGCGATAAGAGACAACAGACAAGATGACTTTGTTTAAAGAATGGAAAAGGTCAAAAATGGATGAAAACTGGAAAAAGCATAAACATCGCAGGTGCCATAAGGCAGTAAAAGGGGCCAAAAGAGACTATGAGGAAAAAATAGCTCAGAAGGCGAAGAACTTCAAGCTGTTCTTTCAATATATTAAGGGGAAATGACCAGCGAAGGAAGCGGTGGACCATTGAATGACCATGGAATAAAGGGAGCGCTAAAAGAGGACAAACTGAACACATTTTTTGTGTCTGTATTTAACAAAGAAGATGTACACAGCATACCGGAACCCATCAGGCTATATGCTGGAAATGAAGATGGAAAGCTGACAGGATTGACGGTCAGTCTAGAGGAGGTTTGTAGGCAGATTGATAGGCTTAAGAGCGATAAATCCCTGAGATTGGATGGCATCTATCCGAGGGTCATCAAGGAACTGAAAGGGACCATAGCAGAATTGCATCAACTAATAGCCAATTTGTCAATCAAATCGGGAAAGATTCCAGAAGACTGGAAGGTGGCGAATGTTATGCCGATCTTCAAGAATGGTTCAAGGGGAGATCTGGGAAACTACAGACCTGTGAGACTGACTTCTGTACCGGGAAATATGGTAGAGTCACTGATAAAGGACAGCATCTTTGATTACCTTGATAGACACAGGCTGATGAGGACCAGTCAGCACGGTTTTAGCAAAGGCAGATCATGTTTGATGAACTTGCTGCACTTCTTTGAGGGAGTAAACAGACAGATAGACAAGGGTGATCTGGTAGACATTGTATATCTGGATTTTCAGAAGGCATTCGACAAGGTTCCACATGAACGACTACTTAGATCTATTAAATCATATTTTGATACGTCAGCATTCAGAACCCTGATTCAATCTTTCGTACTAAGTCAACTTGACTACTGTAACATCGCCTATTTAGCAATTTCCCAAAAGAATATGCGACGTTTACAATTAATGCAAAATGCAGCGGTCAGACTAATCTTCGGGCTAAAGAAATTTGATCACGTGACACTGTACTACTAGCAGTTGCACTGGCTACCGATGGAAGCACCTGTAAGGTTTAAGTTCGCCTGCCTCTGTTTTAAAGTACTCTACGGATTAGCCCCTAAATACATAACTGACCTTTTCTTCTTCTCAGCCAATAGACACAAGAGAAGCTCACATTCAAACTTCGTTTCCCACCCAGTTAGAGGTTGTAAACTGAAAAAACACCTTGAACACCTTCTCTCACATCAAGCAGCATTATGGGGTAAAGAGCTAGAACAATTGCTTTCGCCCACTACCTATGAGGAATTCAGGAAGCGTCTAATAACATACCTGTTCCTGAAGTATTTAGACAACTGACCCATACATCCAGTGGCGTACCAAGGGGGGGGCGGGAGTCGCGGTCCGCCCCGGGTGCCAGCCCTGAAGGGGTGCTCCCGGCCTTGCCGTTCAGTCCCCCCACACCCCCGAAGGATCGCTCGGCCAACTGACCTTCCTGCACCACCTGTGAAGCAGCAAGCAGCAGGATCGCGAGGTCAGCTAACCCTGAGCTGCTTGGGCGCTGCTTCCTGCGCCGCGGTCCCGCCCCTCCTCTGACGTCAGAGGAGGGGCGGGAACGCGGCGCAGGAAGCAGCGCCTAAGCAGCGCAGGGATAGCTGACGTCGCGACCCTGCTGCGGCTGCTTCATAGGTGGTGCAGGAAGGTCAGTGGGGCGAGCGGTCCTTCGGGGGTGGTGGGGACTGAACGGCAAGGCTGGGAGCATAGGTAGTGCTGCTTCATAGGTGGTGCGGGAGGCCAGGGGGGCGAGCGGTCCTTCGGGGTGGGGCGGGTGGGCAGGCAGGCAGGCATTCAAGGGGGAGGGGGGTGACAGGCAGGCAGGCCTTCAAGGGGGGAGGACAGGCCTTCGGGGGGGGGTGCAGACCTTCAAGGGGGAGGGACAGGCCTTCAAGGGGGGGGCAGGCAGGCCTTCAAGGGGGGACAGGTCTACAAAGGGGTGGGCAGGCCTACAAGGGGGTGGGACAGGCCTTCAGGGGGGGTGCAGGCCTTCAGGGGGGGTGCAAGACTTCGGGGGGGGTGCAGGCCTTCAAGGGGGGGACAGGCCTTCAAGGGGGGGGGACAGGCCTTCAAGGGGGGGACAGGCCTTCAGGGGGGTGCAGACCTTCAAGGGGGGGACAAGCCTTCAAGGGGGGGACAGGCAGGCAGGTCTTCAAGGTGGGGGGGACAGGCCTACAAGGGGGAGGGACAGGCCTTCAAGGGGGGGACAGGCCTACAAGGGAGTGGGACAGGCCTTCAAGGGGGGTGCAGACTTTCAAGGGGGGACAGGCAGACCTTTAAGGGGGGACAGGCCTTTGGGGGGGACCCTGGTTTAGAAGTACACGGAGGGAAGTGGGTGTTCAAAGAGACATGCATATGCCAAACTTTGGGGGGGGGGGATGAAGAAATAATGGGTCTGAAAATAGAGGAGAGGGAGAGAAATGATGGACCATGGGATTTAGGGAGGGAAGGAACTGAAAGGGAGAGAAATTGGACACAAGGGATGGTGTGGAGGAGGGATAGAGATACTGGATAGGAGGGTAATTGGGAAAAGAAAGGGAGAGATGGTGGACTCTGGGGTGGTGGGGAAGGAGGGAGAGATGCCGGATGAAAGGGTAGTTAAGAAAAGGTGGATCTGTGGAGGGAGATGAAAAAAAGGAAAGATACCAGACTTCCTGGGGAGGGAAGGGAAATGGAAAGGGAGGACAGAGTTGGCAGATGGATGGTTAGCACGCATAAAAAAGAAAGAAGGAGACCCTGGCAAGCAAGTTATCAGAAGAAAACCAGAGCCTTGGACCAACAAGATTTGAAATATAACCAGACAACAAAAGGTAGAAAAATTAATTTTATTTTCTGTTTTGTGATTATAATATGTCAGATTTGAAATGTGTATCCTGACAGAGCTGGTGTTGGACTGCAAACGTGAGCTAGGATTTAACAGAGAGAGGAAAAGTCCTTTTTGTTTCTTTATTTTATTTACACCACAGTGCCAGTGTGGTTAGGAGAAGCCAAAGGGGGTGAAAAAGCTATAAAACCCACCAGGAGTTTTGAAAAAAATCACCCAACTGGGCAGGAAAATCGAATTGAAAAACCAATTCAATAGGCTGAATCGAATCGAAATTTTTTTTCCTTAATCTGGCAGCATTAATTTGCGCTACTGTCTTAGACTTTAGGACCTGGGATTGGGGAGAGATGGCATTCTCAGTACTTTATAATGCAAGTGAAACGAGGATTTGGTCAGACTTTTGAAGGGTCTGCAGAAAAAAAATATTGTATAGGCCGGGGACATGAAACAGCATGAAATGGGAACTTTTCTTCCTTCTATTTTTGTGAATGGAAAGGCTGAGGATGTCAGAGAGTTCAGTTAAAATATGTGCTTTATAAGAAAATATAATAATGTGTTTTATAAAGTTTATAGCATAGCTGGCCTACCCAGTGAGGTGTTTCTAGTGGTGGTGGTGGTAGGGTGTCAATGTGTTGAGAGGAAGAGGTGGTCTGGGAAATTCTGCTGAGCAAACTTCGGGCCCATTTCCACCCCCCAGTTAGTCCACTCCACTCAACTGGTTCACACACTGAGTGGGTCTTTGGGTGTTGTGTTGGGATCTCTTCCAGTGGTTTATCAGTATCTCCTTCTGGTCCAAGGAAGGAAACTTTGTTATCCTTAGCATTGACCTACAGAATATGTTTGTAACAGCGCTGCTTGTGTGGCATTAGGCTATGTAGTGATCGAAAGAAAAAAACAGACCTATGCACATTTTTGCACTATATGGTGGGTGTATGAGGAGATTCACATTTCCTGCACAGCTAAGTCCATGTGAAGTTACCTTGTGCTGTATTTGACATCTAGCAAGGTCTCTGTTTGAAAGGAAAGATCTAAACTTAAAAATGAAGTGGCCAGTAGTTATGGTAAAAGCAGATAGTGTAGCTGGTTTTAAGAAAGATTTGGACAAATTCCTGGAGGAAAAGTCCATAATCTGTTATTAAGACATGGGGGAAGTGTCTGCTTGCCCTGGATCGGTAGCATGGAATGTTGCTACTCTTTGGGTTTTGACCAGGTATTAGTATCCTGGATTGGCTACCATGAGAATGGGCTACTGGGCATGATGGACCATTGGTCTGATCCAGTTAGGCTATTCTTATGTTATGTTCTCATCTGTAGGGGCCTTTGTTTTCACTTCTTATTTTAATGTATTTTTTTTCTGGGAACTTATCAGTGTTTTTTTATAATGGGAACAAAAATGGAAGAGAATTAATGTGTATGGGATGAGGGGGTAACTAATTTCTTCAGCTAAATAATTCAATCCACTTCAAACAGACATAGGAGAACTCACACACCATTCACACACCCTCCAACCAAAAACGTCAAAAGAAAAAAAACTGTTCGACAACCTCCTAGCCATTCGAGCTGCAACACTCGACCCCCAACCCTACAACCAATTGACATCGACCACATACTGCAAAACCTTCAAAGAGAAATAAAAACCCTTCTATTCAAAAAACACATAAAACCGAACTAACACAATCAGAACTGTCCCAAGCATTACCTGCAATTACTCCATATGTACTTCTGATGTCATGACAATTCAGACATAATTTATGTTATGTTATGTTTGGAATATAAGAAAATTTTCACTGCCTGTTTCTATTCTATTTTCATGGTCATTACAAAAAATATTTTTTTACATGGGGGGGTGTCAAAAAATGATGGGCCCCGGGTGCCACATACCCTAGGTACGCCACTGCATACATCTCTTTCTCCTCAATAATGGTTTTCTTGACATATTAATCACTTTCTTCCACCCCTCTTAAGTTCAATCAATTTGTACCTTCATTTCATCTTTTGTAAACTGCATAGAACTTCATGGTAATGGGGTATATAAACTATTATTATTATTATTATTATTATTACTTTGGAAACTTGTGAGCCATGAAATCAAGGGTGAAATTCTCACATGGATTAAAAACTGGCTGGAGCATAAGAAACAGAGAATGGGGGTAAATGGACAATACTAAGACTGGAAGAGTATCACGGGTGGAGTGCCACAGGGCTCAGTGCTTGGACCTATGCTCTTTAACACCTTTATAAACGATCTGGACATAGGTACGACGAGTGAGGTGATTAAATTTGTGGATGATACGAAATTATTCAGAGTAGTGAAGATGCAGGGGGATTGTGAAGATCTGCAACGTGATATAATCAGGCTCGAGGAATGGGCATCGACATAGTAGATGAGGTTCAATGTGGATAAGTGTAAAGTGATGCATGTAGGTAACAAAAATCTCATGCACGAATACAGGATGTCTGGGGCGGTACTTGGAGAGACCTCCCAGGAAAGGGACTTGGGAGTTCTGATCGACAAGTAGATGAAGCCGTCCACGCAATGTGCAGCGGTCGCAAAAAGGGCAAACAGAATGCTAGGAATGATAAAGAAGGGGATCATAAACAGATCAGAGAAGGTTATCATGTCACTGTACCAGGCCATGGTATACCCTCACCTGGAGTACTGCATCCAGCACTGGTCGCCGTACATGAAGAAGGACACAGTACTACTCGAAAGGGTCCAGAGAAGAGTGACTAAGATGGTTAAGGAGTTGGAGGAGCTGCTGTACAGTGAAAGATTAGAGAAACTGGGCCTCGAACAGAGGAGATTGAGAGGGGACATGATCGAAACATTCAAGGTAATGAAGGGGATACACTTAGTAGATAAGGACAGGTTGTTCACCCTTTCCATGGTAGGTAGAATGAGAGTGCACTCTCTAAAGTTGAAAGGGGATAGATTCAGTACAAACATAAGGAAATTCTTCACCCAAAGAGTGGTAGAAAGCTGGAACGCTCTTCCAGAGGCTGTTATAGGGGAAAACACCCTCCAAGGATTCAGGAGAAAGTTAGACAAGTTCCTGCTGAACAAGAATGGGTGCTGGTAGGGCTAGTCTCGGTTAGGGTGCTGGGCATGATGGACCACTTGTCTGACCCAGCAGCGGCAATTCTTATGTTAATATGTTCTTATCAGTGATATTAGAGAAGAACATCTAATGGGAAACTCACAGAGCCGCAAAGTCACTTTATTGGCATCAATCAATAGAGGGAGACAGACATAAGAACATAAGAAGTTGCCTCCCTGGGTCAGACCAGAGGTCCATCGCGCCCAGCGGTCCGCTCCCGCGGCGGCCCATCAGGCCTATGGCCTGTGAAGTGGTCCCTGACTATTGCTATGCTCTACTTCTATCTGTACCCCTCAATCCCCCTATCCTTTAGGAACCTATCTAAACCTTCCTTGAATCCCTGTAGTGTGCACTGGCTTATCACAACATCCGGAAGCACGTTCCATGTGTCCACCACCCTCTGTGTAAAAAAGAACTTCCTAGCGTTTGTTCTAAACCTGTCCCCTTTCAATTTTTCCGAGTGCCCCCTTGTACTTTTAGTTCCCCACAGTCTGAAGAATCTGTCCCTGTCTACCTTTTCTATGTTCTTCAGGATTTTGAAGGTTTCTATCATGTCTCCTCTGAGTCTCCGCTTTTCCAGGGAGAATAGCCCCAGCATTTCCAACCTGTCAGCGTATGAGAAGTTTTCCATTCCTTTTATCAGTTTTGTCACTCTTCTTTGGACTCCCTCAAGTACTGCCATATCCTTTTTGAGGTATGGCGACCAGTACTGGACACAGTACTCCATATGTGGACGCACCATTGCCCGATACAGCGGCAAGATGACTTCCTTCGTCCTGGTCGTGATACCCTTTTTAATGATACCCAACATTCTGTTCGCTTTCTTTGAGGCTGTCGCACACTGTGCTGATGCTTTCAATGTTGTGTCCACCATCACCCCCAGGTCTCTTTCAAGGTTACTTACCCCTAGCAATGATCCCCCCATTTTATAGCTGAACATTGGGTTCTTTTTCCCTATGTGCATGACCTTGCATTTCTCTATGTTAAAGCTCATTTGCCACTTTTTTGCCCACTCTTCCAGCCTCGTTAGGTCCCTTTGCAGGTCTTCGAAGTCTTCCGTGGTTCTAACCCTGCTGCAGAGTTTGGTGTCATCTGCAAATTTAATAACCTCACATAGGCAGAAATAGGACAGAATTATAGACAGATAGACAGAAATATGCTGTTAGATACAGACATGCACACATACAAACATACATATATAACATAGACATATATAAACACTGGCTACAATTTAATATATGTCACATCGACAATAGTTCAGAATAAAAAAGTATAAGATCAAAGGTTTGGGCTTACTCCATCACTAGCAGCGTTCATCTAATAGAACCACATTCTACATTTCTGGTCAGGTAATAACCTGGTTCACAGGCATCCTAAAAAACCGTACTTACCAAGTCCACAGTGACGGAACCTTTTCCTATTCTTGGTGTAACCCCTGCGGAGTCCCACAAGGCTCCCCTCTCTCTCTCTTTCTGTGTTCAATATGTACATGGCATCATTATCATGTTATCTGACTTAAAATTGAAATCATACATATATGCAGATGACATTACAATTATCATTCCTATAACCTCACTGACACAAGAAACAGAACAATTCACCTCATCTGTTCTCACTAAGGTAGAACAATGGCCTACACAATTCAAACTCAAATTGAACCCAGAAAAAAACCAAGCTTTTCCTGGCAAGTCCTAACCACAAGCTAATGAATACCTCTCTGAAATTAAATGGGTTAATCTACACAATCAATTCCACCATCAAAATTCTTGGAGTCATCCTGGTCCGATGCCTGACTTTTGAAGATCACACCAATGCCCAGGTTAAAAAATGCTTCTGTACCCTCTGGAAACTACGTACCATCAAACACTAGTTTGACTTCTCTTCGACTTACCGAAACATTAACCTAAAGGGAAAAATGAGAGCAGTGATATTAGAGAGGAACATCTCATGGGAGAGTCATACAGCAGCAAAGTCACTTTATTGGCATCAATCAATAGAGACAGACACACACATATACACAGAGGAAGACACAGTGGCTGAAGGATACTGGTTTGCTGTCAGATTCCTCCATATCCAATGGTTCTGAAACTGGAGACATAGCCCACCACGAGCTCTCCGCAACCATCTGTGCAACTGAGTGTAGGAGGGTAGTTGCTCCGTCAAGACTTGTAAATAATTATTATTAGTATTTTTTGTAACTTCCACCACATTTAGAACCCACCAACTTCTTCAGTGGCATCTCCCCAATAAGATAATAATAATAATAATTTTTATTTTGTATACCGCAATACCCAGGGAGTTCTAGGCGGTTCACAACAGTTAGTTGAAATACAAACAGTGTGGTTGAAATTGAAGAACATAGTAGCACAATCATAAAGTCAAACTAGTTATAACTAGTTATAAGAAAAAAAAGAGAGCCACTGCCACTCATGAATTCAAACTCTCTGTCTAATATGCCAGTACCAAAATTCAGCAGCAGGAGCTTCTGGGTATTTAGTTAATAATTATCATATTATAGGTATTAATAATATAGAGTTTTATCTTTTTTTACTTGCTGTGATGGCAGCGATAGGATTCCATCACCTTGCAGAGTCAAAATATGGCCCCGAGGGGAGGGAACAAGAGAAGAAGAACGTGGCCCAATAAAATCTTCTCAACGGTGCAGCCTTCAGAGTCCCTGCGTGGGAACCAACGTCCCAGTGTGGCTTTCCTATTAGCCGCTGAAAGCACCCACGTCCCAACACTTACCTGGGATATCCAGGAGCTGCCTCATATTATTGATTGCTGCCAATGCTGGGGTGCAGCCAGTTGAGCTGGAATGGCACTTCCCTTCCCCGCTGGAACAGAAGCAGGGCCCTGAGGGGAAGGAGCCATAAAAATCACTGGCATTTTCTCCGTGCCGGTTTGTAGTGAAATTGGAGGCATAGATATCTTAACTTCTAAAGTCTCCATGGTCCTAGCGGCTGCTATGTGAGAAAACGAGGCTGGCAAGTCTGTAAGGGCAACAGACCCACGCTTGTTCTGAAGAAGGGCTTGTTAGGTTTTCCTTCTTTTTTTTAGCGATTGTTGTTCTAGCCAAAAATACTTGTGATTAGTTGTCACAGGCAAAAAACTGGCAGTTGAAGAAATCAGTTTCTCTGTCTCTGAAGAACTGTGACTATTTGACTGGTGTAGTATGATTTTCTTTTAGCTTTTGTTTGTATTGTTTGTTCAGTATTCTCCAGGTTGTTTTTGTGTATTTTTGGTTGTCTTTTCACCATTCTCTTTCAAGACGTCTGCATTGTCATTTGAGTTGTAGTAGTTCATTGTCAAATCATTTGTCTGAGCGTCTTCAGATTCTGGTTTTGTCATGTCTTCAAGGATGGCTGTGCTTAGAGTGTGCCAGTGGTTTAGGAAATCCTTGTGGTTGCCATCTTAGATCATGGTGTCTACTTTGTTCCAGAATGTAAGTGGGTCGATCTTTTTGTGTGTTTGTGTGGTTATTCTGTTTGGTCTTGCCCTGTGTCCAACTGATTTTGAAGGTGTATCTTTAGTGGTCTGACCAGAGGGTGCAAGACCAAGTTCCATTTGTGGTGTGTATTTCTTGAGTGTTGGATGTTTGGGACATGAAGGCAGCTATGTCGATTTGGTGGCCCTTTTTGTGTGTGGTTTGTGGGTCCAGGATTCTGTAGGAAAGTGTTTTGAGGAATGCGAGGAGGTTTTCTGTTTGATTGGAAGATTTGTCTTCTAGGTGCAGGTTAAGATCACCTAGGATTAGATTGTATGTTGATGTGAGGGAGATTCTGAGAATAAATTCTTCAAATTCTGATTTTGCAAAGTTCCATTTTCCTTGTATTATGTAGCTAAATAGGCATGTTAGTGTTTCTTTGAGTGTGGGGCTCGATAGTTGGCATGAGAGTAGATTCATGTGTGGGGTGGAGGCTTTGTCCTGTAGGGCTATATTTTGGCTAGGATGGCTAGTCCTCCACCTTGTTTATTTTCTCTGCAAACTACTTGTATTTTGTAGCCTTGTGGACACACTTCTGTTATTCTGGGGTCGGCATCTGAGGTAGCCATGTTTCTGTGAGGAAGAGGCATCCTAGTTTTTCTGTTTCTATCCAGTCCCTTGTAATCTCAGTTTTGGGCCTAGGGATCTGATGTTCATGTATGCGCATTTTATTGATGTAAATTCTGTTTTAGTGTTACTTGAAGTTTTTGGGTAGATGAGGTAGTTTGCTTGGGGGGTTGGTTTGTTCCTGGGATGGTTTCGGGAGGCGTTTGTAGTTCTTCTCCCCCAGGTCTGGGGAATCCTGTGGTGCATGCAGGAGGAGCAGTCAACCACGTTTATATGGTATCTCCCTGCTGGGTGGTGGTTTGTATTACTTGTTACTAAAACTGGAATTAGAGAGTTATAGTTTCCTTTTGCTTTCCGGTTTGTTAGCATAAAGAGTAACAAGACGATGACTATTTGTTTCTGTTTTGTAATCTTCATTTTGTGGAGTTGAGAGGTGTGGGTTGGTTGGTATGTATGTGAGGAAGTTTGGAGTGAGTTGTATTTCTTTTGGGGTTTGTTTTTTCTGTGGTATGGGTAGGATTATTTTTTTGCTCTAGGAGGGACTGGAGCAGCGTCGGGTAGAGGAGGGAGGGGCAAGATAGAGGGAACCTTCCTCCTTCCTCTGCCTTGCTGTTCTGCGATTAAACTTTTTTGCTGCCGTCAAATAGGGCTGAAGAGTTGCTGGAACTCTACTGTGGGCAGAGCCAGGCCCAATCCTCACGTCAGGAGTGGCGTCGGGCGGAGAATGGAGGGACAAGATGGAGGGAACCTTCCTTCTTCCTCTGCCTTGTTGTTCTGCAGGGCAGTGCTAGGCTCTGGACCACGTAGTGGCCCTCTGTGCCCCTTAATAGAGCTAAGAGAGGGCTGAAGAGAGCCCGAGTTAAAAGTGGGCGGTGTTTCCTGACAAAGAAGCAGGCAGGGAGCAGGATCCGGTAGAGTGAGGGGAGACGATGTGGCCTTCCTTCCCCTTCACTGTACTAACATGGAAAAACTAGAGGTGATTAGTTCCGGGGAAGGAGGCTGCTAGAAGAGCCAGGTTTACCAGCAATTATGTCCCATGGGATTTCTTTAACGGCGATTGTTTCTCCGGAAAGCTTTCTGAATGAAAAAAACAAACAAACCAGGTACAAGGGAAGAAGGAGAGCGAGATCCTAGAGAAAAGCAGCAAAGTCACTTCAAAGGGATCAACTAATAGAGGCACAAAGATACTCACAGATAGTCACTCAGCAACATTTGTATATGCACACCCACGCACACACCAGACACACATGAACATACATGCACACACACGAACACATATGTATATAGAGCTAGACACAGTTGCTACAAAGAGAAAGTTTTGCTGATACAGTAACTCCAAAAAAGAAGCGGTTTTGAAATCTACAACAGTTGAGAAGAACAAAAGTCTGGACTTACCTCTATATGCTTTTTCTAAAGGGAAGAACGAGAGCAGAGATTTTAGAGAAGAGCAGTAAAGTCACTGTTCTGTCAGCAAAGGCATCAATCAATGGAGGTGTGCAGACACCTATGAACACGTCTGTGCACACACACATACGCTAACAGATAGTGAATGCAGACAAGAACAGACACATGTACCGGGAGCATAGCCACGGAAGGTCCCAGGCCCACCCAGTTTCACCTAAAGCCCACCCAGAGGCAGTGCACACCAGCTACCAAGGATTAAATATATCTCAGTCCTTTTTCCTCCCTCACCCCTCCATGGTATTTCAGTGAACTATGGGTGCCATGCCAACCAAAACAATGCTGGACCTGTGGGGATAATGGGTGCTGAAGGGAATAATAATTAATAATAATTTATTTTTATAAATCACCTACCCAGCAGTTCAAAGCAGTTTACACAATAGGTACTCAGCATACAATATAATAATAACATCATACATAATATAATTCTAAGTAACTAATACAAGCATAAAACTAATGAATAAAAAACCACAAAATAAACTAAAATAGTATAGATAAAAAGATTAAAAGTATATTATAACTACATGATAATATGAAAATCAATAATGTATATTATATTGTTTAAATAACTGGGTTTTAAGATCTTTTCAAAATTGATAGAAAGTAAGAAATGGAAATTGAAGGGGGAGAGGTGCTGACCCTGCGGGAAAGGTTGGGTCAAGGAATGGAGGTACTCCATCTGTGGGCAGGAGGGCTAGGGATAAGAGAGAGGGGTGCTGAATTAGTGGCGGGGGGACTGGGAGCAAGGAGAGGTGCTAGACCTACAGGGTGACTGAAGGCAAGATCTGCAAGGAATGGCTGGAGAGAAGAGAAAGAAATTATAGAAATGAATGGGGGAGGCCTGTATAAAGGGTCGGGACTGGAGGGAAGGGAGAGAAGTGCTGTTCCATAGGAGGATTTACAGGGAAGCAGTGGCATGCGGAGAGGGCTTTCAGGGGATTCAGTGGGCAGCCTGCTCAACCAGTCAAACTGCATCAAACAAAAAGGAAACCAAAAGGGAAAAAAAGCAGGGCTCTTGGGCTGGGGATTCTCTGAACCCCCTTGTCTGAATTTGATTGGCTGAGCACCATCTGCCTTATGGGTGTGGGGTAAATCTCCTGAAGGCCCTGACCACATGTCACTGCAGGGAAGGGAGAAAGATGCCATACCAAGGGGTTGAAGAAAGAGGGAGACAACTGATTGACCCACAGTGGCAGAAAGAGCCGGATGCTGAAGGAAGAGAAGAGAGAGAGAATCAGAAGTTGGATGGGTGGTGTGGGCGATGCAGAGAGGGGAGAAGATGGACTCAGAGGAAACACAGGTGACATGATAGACACAAGGCAGTGAATCAAAGCTCTATGTATGCTGTATGGGGATGGAGTATGACCACAGAGGGATAATACTTGTCATGATGGGTATGGGAACATGGAAAGAAAGAGACCATTTTGAACATGGGGACACAGAGAGAAGATACTAGATTTTTTGGGGAGAGCAGGGACTCAGGGAGATGCTGTACATAGGAAGGCATAGGGACAAAAGCGTTGATGCTGGACAGAGAAGCTAGAGATAGAGGAGTGAGGATGGATGATACTAGACCAGAGATACTAGACAAGGAACTATAGGAACACAGAGAAGGGAGATGGAGGGTGAACATGGGAAGAGAAGAAATGTCAAATGGACAGGAGATCCTGGTGAGTGAGCTAAGAGACGAAAGAGGGAAGCAGAAATCAGAGACTGGGACCAACTTGATTTGAAAAATAAAATGAACATAGAACAAAAGGTAAAAAAAAAAACAACTATATATATATTTTTTGTGATTAGAATGTGTCAGGTTTATTTGTATTTGTTGTCAGAGTGGTGTTAGACATAGCTGGGACCCCAAAGATCATTACCAGGTTGAGCTGCTTCAGCTTCCAGTGGTCTTGTGGCTCTTTCTGGCCATGGAGGTCAGGGGTAATTGCACAAGTTTCATTCCTCTAACACCATGTGCTATCTTTACATTTTTCACAGTCACCTTCTCCTTCACTCTTCTCTACTTCTGGAAATGACTATGCCTCCTTTGGGGTCAACTTTGTCATAGCCACAGGGTGCTCTCAACCCGGTCTGGTTCTGGCTCCTGGCTCATAAGAATTTCCGCTGCTGGGTCAAACCAGGAGTCCACTTAGGTGGCGGCCCCTAGGTCAAAGATCAGTGCTCTAAATTAGCCAAGCCTCACCTACATACTTTCCAGTTGAGCAGAAACTTGTCCAACTTTGTCTTGAATCCCTGGAGGGTGTTTTACACTATGACAGACTCCAGAAGAACGTTCCAGTTTTCTACCACTCTCTGGGTGAAGAAGAACTTCCTTACGTTCATACAGAATCTATCCCCTTTCAACTTTAGAGAGTGCCCTCTCATTCTCCCTTCCTTGGAGAGGATGAACAACCTGTCTTTATCTACTAAGTCTATTCCCTTCAGTATCTTGAATGTTTCTATCATGTCCCCTCTCAATCTTGTCACCATCTAAAATTAAATATAGTCATTACTGAACTTATTTTCTTTCCTCCTAAACCCACCTCTCCTCTTCCCCCATTCTCTATATTAGTAGATAACACTCTTATACTCCAGTCTCTTCAGCTTTCAACCTCAGAGGTGATCTTTGACTTGTCGCTCTCCTTCTCCTGGCATATCCAACAGATTGCTAAAACTTGTCATTTCTTTCTCTATAATATTGCTAAAAATCCTTCCTTTTCTTTCAGAGTACGCTGCCAAGACCCTCATCCATGCTCTCTTCACCTCTCATCTGAATTACTGCAATGCACTTCCTGCTGTTCTGCTAAGCCATTTCTCTCCCATTCAATCTGTTGAAAATGCTTCTGCATACCTCATATTCCGTCAGGGTCATTATACCAACATTACTCTTCTCCTTAGGTTGCTTCACTGGCTCTCTGTCCATCTCTGCATACAATTCAAGCTCCCTTTACTGACATCAAGTGTACTCACTCTGCAGTTCCTCAGTATCTCTCCTCTCTTATTACTCCCCATACTCTCCCCAGGAACTCCATTCGTCAGACAAGTCCCTCCTGTTGGTACCCTTCTCCCTTACTGCCAACTCCAATATCCTTCCCTTCTACCTTGCTGTGCTGCATGCCTGGAACAACCTGCCTGCCTCATTACATCAGGCTCCATCTCTGACGGTATTCAAATCCAGGCTGAAAGCCCAGTTATTTGAAGCTGTGTTTAAACATAAATCATTTTCTAGACCACATAACCAAATAGTTCTAGGCGGTTCATAAAAGATGAGCTTAACTATTATCTGAGTGAAAATTTTTTTCCTCTTATTGGTTTTAAAAGTATTTCCCTGTAACTTCATTGAATGTCCCCTAGTCTTTGTAATTTTTGATGGAGTGAAAAATCCATCCACTTGTACCCGTTCTGCTCCACTCAGGATTTTATAGACTTCACTCATATCTCCCCTCAGCCATCTCTTTTCCAAGCTGAAGAGCCCTAACCGTTTTAGTCTTTCCTCATACGAGAGGAGTTCCATCCCCTTTATAATCTTGGTCGTTCTTCTTTGAACCTTTTCTACTCTGTCACATCCGGGCTCTATAAGGATACCCTGAGCTGCCGGGTAGTGACACGTTGTTCACTTCTGGCGTGGTCCCTTTAGAATTAGGGTATCCTTTCAAGTTGGCTGCCACTGGCAAATGCCTAACCAAGCTTACTTCCAAAGATTTTTAAAAAACATGGTTGTCAGAATGACCTTGGTTCAAAACACAAGCTTTATTCGGCCACCAGCCTCAGGATCATCATGCAACCCAGGTTTCCCTGGTAGCATGAAAATAATACAAACAAAAAGGCAAACGTTTTCACTTCATTCACTGAATCTCACTAATAAGCTTTGGGCTTGCTTGACAAACCATATACAGTCCCCTGTACCAGAGTCCTTCAATCGGGCATATCTCCTGATGCCAGTGCAAAATACAGTCCATTAGCTTTCAATAAAGCTAAGCAGTGCAACCGTTAATAGAAACAGCTTTCCCATGCAGAGCTATAGGAGGAACATTTATAGTAGTGTGTTTTTTAGCAGTGCAATCACTCTCCAGCTGGGCTGGAGCTTCCCAAAGGAAATGGAGCAGGATTACTCTCAGATTCTTAATCTCTGTTCCTAAGTGACATGCAGGCTAATTACCTTACACAGTTGCTATGCTAATCAGTTCCAAGCTGGGCTCTTGCACAGAGTCCTGAAACCAGGGAGCCTTAAGTTTTACCAGGCTAAAACTACAGCCTAGTGTTTGGCTCAGCTGCTCACATTTCATAGAGAGGAGAAAACTGTCACATTTCTTAGAGCTCAGCAAACCAGGCAGAAAAAAAACACCTTTTCACAGACTCACTGTTAACTCAGCTATCTCCAATTCCTCTGGCCAGCTCTCAACCACAGTGCTATTATCTTCCACCACCATCGGCTCTGGGGAAAAGAATTCTGGAAGTAAGTTACCAGCCAGCTCTTCAGTCATCTCCCAGTCAATGATGTGGAACTGCCCTGCAGAGTCTGAGGCAAGCTCAGCTATGTTACATAGTAACATAGTAGATGACAGCAGATAAAGACCCGAATGGTCCATCCAGTCTGCCCAACCTGATTCAATTTAAATTTTTAAATTTTTTCTTCTTAGCTATTTCTGGGCAAGAATCCAAAGCTCTACCCGGTACTGTGCTTGGGTTCCAACTGCGGAAATCTCCGTTAAAACCCACTCCAGCCCATCTACACCCTCCCAGCCATTGAAGCTCTCCCCAGCCCATCCTCCACCAAACGGCCATATACAGACACAGACCATGCAAGTCTGCCAAGTACTGGCCTTAGTTCAATATTTAATCTTATTTTCTGATTCTAGATCCTTTGTGTTCATCCTACGCTTCTTTGAACTCAGTCACAGTTTTACTCTCCACAACCTCTCTCGGGAGCGCATTCCAGGCATCCACCACCCTCTCCGTAAAGTAGAATTTCCTCACATTGCCTTTGAATCTACCACCCCTCAACATCAAATTATGTCCTCTGGTTTTACCATTTTCCTTTCTCTGAAAAAGATTTTGTTCTACGTTAATAACTTTCAAGTATTTGAATGTCTGAATCATATCTCCCCTGTCTCTCCTTTCCTCTAGGGTACACATATTCAGGGCTTCCAGTCTCTCCTCATATGTCTTCTGGCGCAAGCCTCCTATCATTTTCGTTGCCTTCCTCTGGACCGCCTCAAGTCTTCTTACGTCCTTCGCCAGATACGGTCTCCAAAACTGAACACAATACTCCAAGTGGGGCCTTACCAATGACCTGTACAGGGGCATCAACACCTTCTTCCTTCTACTGACTACGCCTCTCTTTATACAGCCCAGCATCCTTCTGGCAGCAGCCACTGCCTTGTCACACTGTTTTTTCACCTTTAGATCTTCGGACACTATGGTGTCTACTCTGTTACAAATCTTGGTATTATCTGCAAAAAGGCACACTTTTCCTTCTAACCCTTCAGCAATGTCACTCACAAACATATTGAACAGGATTGGCCCCAGCACTGATCCCTGAGGGACTCCACTACTCACCTTTCCTTCCTTCGAGCGACTTCCATTAACCACCAATTAATTAACCACCAATTAATAGTATAAGCCTTCCTTTTTTTATAGAGTTTTATACACATCCAGAATGGATGGGTGAGTGGGGGGAAGATATTTCTAGTATTATTTGGTAGTTATAAGTTCTGTTTTATTGTACCAATTGTTGTATTTTTTATATGCACTTTGTGTATGTTTGAAAATGAATAAAAATTTATAAAAAAAAAAAAAAAAAAAGATCTGAGAAATCCTTTTCCAAATTTAAATAACTTTGGAAGATTTATTTTTTCAGGGTAAATCTAAATGAAATTCATGGCATCAGTAAATCTATTATTAAATTAACCATTTGAATAGTATATTGTTTTTATATTTTTTATTTTCATTGTAAGAATATCTTGTTTGATTGTTTTATCTTTCCTATTAATATTGCCATTCTCTTCATCGTGATTTGTTTTGTAAAAAGCTTTGACCTTTTGCGTTAAGAGAGACATCAAATGAAAAATAAAAATAAACATAATGAAAAGAACCAAAAGATTGTGGGACAGAAAATCAGATGTACCAGTTTGTAGTTTATTATGTGGCCAAATAACTTCATATCAGTAGGCTGGTATCAAGATATGAGCTTACACTGGAGGCTTCTGTGCTGTGCTGCTCATTTGTAGCCTCTTAAACTGCATGGGTTTTTTGTGACTATCACATTTTTATATTTAAGGCAGCCAAGGGCCCTATAAGACCCCTGAGGAAGGCATTTTACTTTGCTAGAACTCGGCCTGTGTTATTTGGTTTTTATCTTGTGGGTCACTTGTGACTATTGTGGCTCCCGCCCCAGGCATAAGGACCAAGCGCTCCCAGGAGGACTTCCGCTGGGAAACAGTGAAATAATTAATGGAGGCTGCGTTAGTGGTAAAGTTCAGCTTTTCTTTTATTTCCCTCAGTTTACAGCACTAGGGTTCAAGCAGTCCCTCTGTGTTGAGGTGACTCAAACAAAACATACTTTCATACAGTCCAGCCTGATGTCCAGGCAGAAAAGCCAAAAATAAAACCAAAAACGTTTTCTCCTGATTTTGCTTTTTCTGTTTGAAAAATCGTTATGAAGCTTTAGCACTGTCCCACCTGAAGCCCAATGCCCCCACTACTCCCAAGCTCTCAGGGTAGGGCTAGGGAACTTTATCACCCAACCTTTTCAGACTGCTGTTAGTCCCCTCCCAAAGTTCCTGCTTCAGGGTTAAATTATATCTGGACTCTAAGTTCCGTGCAAGCTTTCTGAGGAGGTTAATTACAGGTTCTCACCTCCTTCCCTATCTTCACAGGCTTTCCTCTCGGGCTCTAAGTAATTCATGCATACTAGTTCACAGTTAGACTAAGGGAGAAAGAACGCTACTGCCAAACATTCACTTTCATTCCCCTCCCTCATTCATACCTCGTTATCTGTGACTCTCCTGGAGATCCCATGCTGCAAGATTGCATTCCATGTCACTGCTCTAGTATTCTCCCCAGTGTTCATAATCTCCTCAGCCCTCCTCCTATTGTTTCCACCTGGGCTCATTTTATGCTGCAAGCCTAATCTCACTCTTCCTCTGGGTTCGTCCTGCTTGCTAGCCACACCCCCCTCATTAACCATGCCTGTGCTGGTTTCCTTTCTCAGAGGTTTTGTCAGAGCTTTGCCCAAGGGATCATAAAAGGAATTATAGTGCCCTAAACTAGATGTTATGGTTTCTGTCCTTGCCTCTCTGCCTTGCCCTGCCTGTTGGCTCTTAGTGATAGGCACAGGGATAATAGGCAGTTTCCTGGGCTTAGGAATAGGGACAGCCCTCTGCAAGGCAGGGTTTAAAACCGGGTTTAAACTGCTGACAGGCACTTCCCTGTCACACTATATATATCCTTTGTAGTTTGTTTTTAAGTCATTTGGCCACTGGTATGTCTGATCTGTTCCACAATCTTTTTGTTGTTTTGCTGCTTCATCTCCTTTGTGCCACCTTTTGGATTTTGTTCTTTTGTCTTAAGGCATTACTGGTGCAAGATATTGTATTCAGTTCTGATGAATCAGAGAAATTAAACAAATTTCTGTAATTCTGGATAATGTAATGGGCCTGTTTGACAAACTGAACAATAGCAAATCAACTGGACCAGATGGTATACATCCCAGAGTGATGATAAAAATGAAAAATGAAATTGCAGAGCTATTGTTAGTAATTTGTCATTTTTCATTAAAATGCAGCATAGTACCAGAAAACTAGAGGGAGGCCAACGTGACGCTGATTTTTAAAAGGGTTCCAGGGGTGTTCTGGGAAATTATAGACCAGTGAGGCTGACGTCAGTGCTGGGCAAAATGGTTGAGACTATTATAAAGAACAAAATGACAGAATCTTGCAAGCATGGATTAATGAGAGAAAGCCAACATGGATTTAGTCAAGGGAAATCTTGCCTCACCAATCTACTGCATTTCTTTGAAGGTGTGAATGAAGATGTGGATAAAGGTGAGCCATTTGATCAAGTTCAAGTTTCAAGTTTATTTAAAATTTGATTACTCGCCTAACTTGAATTCTTGGTGAAATACAATAGTAAAAAAGGGGGAACACAAAATTTAAACAAAGACATATAAAAACTAAAAACAAAGAGAAAATGCCAAATAAGAAGGAAAGAGGAGGAACCACAATAAAGTTTAGGCTAGAAGACATTAACGGAAAATACAATGGGAATAAAGGGAAAAATTCAATACTGCTGAATACCTATCGACAGGTACGAAAAGAAGAAAGAAGTTAAAAAAGAAAAAGTAAGATTAAAGAAGAACACCAGATTCATCTGGTGTGATATAACATTAGCTGAGCTGATGTCACCTGCTGGTAATATTTATTGAATGATAGTGTGGGTAAAATGAGGGGGGGGAAAGTGAGGGGAATATATGAAGTGTTATTAAGGATCTATAGAATAAGGATTGACAAGTTTAGAAGAGGAGATAAAAAGGGTTAATAGACAGGGCTTGGAAGAAAGAAAAATGATTAGGGAGGTTTCTAAGGTGATGGGGTGGAGCAGTCATGTGATTGTTGGACTCCGCCCCCAACAGGTTAGCATATGCTATATCTTCCCAGACTCTCTGCGGCGCAGATCCTGCTCCTTAGTGTGCTCCTTCGTGCGCAAACTGAAGGCGCCACCTTTTTTATTCTTTTTTTTTATTCTACATTTTTATTTTGTCCTTTAGTTTTTTACTAATATTTTATTCTCACATCATATTTTAATTTCTGAATCGTCTATCATCCTTAATCCCAATAATACAAAGATTAATATGACTTCAAATAGCTATAATATTCCGGTCCATTGGGGCCACCGACCTCCATCAAAAAGTACTATCCCGTCCCGATCAAAGACTATAGTAGAATTTCCTACTCTACCTAAACTTTCTAACACTTCTTCAAATAGACTCTTATCTTTAAACACTTTTAACTTCAATAGTAACAATAGAAACTTAAAAATAGGCCTAATTAATTCTAGATCTATCAAAAATAAACATCACCTTCTTAAAGATACAATTTTAACCCAGGGATTTCACATCTTCTGTATTATAGAAACTTGGCTATCAGAAGGAGAAGAAGCTTATTTATCTTATTGTACCTTTTGTACCATTTTGTATTTCCAGGCAACACTTGCACACATAATACCTATTTGTTTGCCTTCCTCTCACTGAAGGGCTGTATCTACTAGAGATCCCTTGACAGATCACTGTCATTCCAAGGAGGCAAATGGAATAAATGTCTAACCACCCTCATTTCTAATTCACCCTCATACCAATCCTTCAGGAAATCAATTAAAACCTATCTCTTTGACAAATTTCTCTGACTCCTTCCTGCCTGTTTTTATCTCTGAAATACTTCCGGACATACCTAACTACTCTCGGCTTACTAATGTAATTGAAAGTATTGGGCGGGGGAGGGGGATATTTATTATTGGAAAATGTTTTTTATGAAATATAAAGGGATGGGAGGGAAGGGGATAAATTTAATTTGATAAGATTAATTGTAGAATTTCAAGTGATATATCTAAGTTAAAAATGTTAATACCAATGTTGATGTACTTGATGTAAGTTATAAAATGAATAAAGATGTATATAAAAAAGAAAGTATTTCTTTTTTTTCTTTGTAAATTCACTGTCTGTGTACAGTCTCTTCTGTAAACTGCTCTGAACTGATTGTGGTATTGCGGTATACAAAAATAAAGTTATTATTATTATTATTGTAAAATTAAAATCAACATTCTTGTTTATCAAATAAAGAAGGAAATCATTAGAAACTTATTTATTTGATAAACTAAAAGTTCAAGTTTATTAATTTTAATATACCGAACATCGACGGACACCTGGCCGGTTTACAATGTTAAAAATAAATTATTATAAGATGGGTGTGTGTGTGAACATTAAATGGAAAAATTACAATTACCAATGTGAGCTTGAGGGTGAAGGGGAAGGGAAAGTTGATAATTACATCATTAAAAGAAAAATTAAAAGGAGAGGAAGAGAGTGGGAGGATATGACATCAGGAAAGGGGATCGCTTCTTAGAAGCGGTTTGTATTTAGTTTGCTAGCTATTAGGGAGGAAATATTTAAATGCTATGGTATGCGTCTTTGAATAAAAATGTTTTTAGTTTAATCCTGAATTTAGTTTAATCTCTCTCATACTCTCACACTACTACTATCTCTCATCCTACCTCTCACACTCTCACATTTACTCTCTCTCTTACTCTCATACTATCTCTTATACTCTCACATTTACTCTCTCCCTTTTTGTTGTTATGGCAGGGCGAACAAGGAGTATGAAACCTACAAACAAGGTCGGCATCCCCTGCATGGAGGTAATCCGGGAGATGACCTCAGCCTACGCACAGACGGAGGAGAACACAGCACCGGGAAAGGACGTCTCCGTGCAGACCGAGGCCATCCCACAGCAGTACATTACGGCCTCTACACAGACAGAGGAGATCGGCCAGCAGGATGACGACATCGTGCAGGAACTAAGAAGCCTCAGGGAGGAGGTGAAACGTCTGAGAGGCATCAGAGAGGATGAGGCCTATATAGATGGGATAGTGCAGGAACTATCCCAAATCTCAGAACGAGCCCTTGACGGATCTCCCATGATGACTCCAGGGCCGTCGTCAAAGAAACCAACTGTTGCAGTTCAGGAGATGGATGGAGACACTGACTCCTGGCAGTTAGTGACCTCCTCCACAGGTAAACGTAGGAGACCCCCCCCCCCCCATTCACAATCTCTTCACCTTCTCACTCATTCTCTCACCAGGGCAGCTCCACATCGACTCCACATCTGAGCCTGAAGAACAGATTCCAGGTCTTGCAGGAAGAGACTACCGATGTAAAGATGGACCAGGATCAGCACACATCTCCATCTCCGGGCACAATGGATCGACACCCCCAAAAGAAGCGTAGAGTAATAGTCATTGGGGACTCCATGTTGAGGGGCACCGAGGGACCAATATGCAGACCGGATATGCAGTCGAGGGAGGTCTGCTGTCTGCCCGGAGCCAGAATAAGAGATGTGACCACCTATCTCGATAGACTTCTCAGGGCCCAGGACCACTTCCCCATGCTGCTCATCCACGTAGGAACGAATGACACTGCCAAGAACACCCTGGAGGACATAACTACAGACTTCGGAGCACTGGGAAAGAGACTGAAACAGACAGGAGCACAGGTAGTATTCTCTTCCATTCTTCCTGTTAGGGGCAGAGGAAGGGGCAGGGACGAACGCATCCAGAAGACGAATGAGTGGCTGCAACGATGGTGACAGGAAATTAACTTCGGATTCCTGAATCACGGAGAGGCATTACAGGGACTACAGGGACCAGACGGACTCCACCTGACCAACAGAGGTAAGTATGTCTTCGGACACAGACTAGTCCGCCTACTTCGAAGGGCTTTAAACTAGGTAAGTCGGGGGAGGGTACCCATTTTTACACCGGAGCAGTAAGTAACAATCCTGATGTGGCAAACCAAAACTCCGCTTTCAAGTCTCCTTAATCAAAAGAGGGTTCTTCACTCTCTGGAAACTTAAGACCATCAAGGCGTACTTCCACACTTCAGCTTTCAAAATGCTAGTACAATCCCTAATACTAAACCACCTGGATTATTGCAACATCACCCATCTGACGATCCCCCAGAAGCAAATGCAAAGACTACAACTGATACAAAATGCAGCAGTCAGGATGATTTTCGGGCTGAAGAAGTCCGATCACATAACCCCTTCCTACCGACTCCTACACTGGCTGCCGATGGAGGCGCGCACAAAGTTCAAGCTAGGATGTCTTTGCTTCAAGGTACTAAATGGTCTAGCCCCAAAATACATTACAGATCTCTTCTCATTCCCAACCAACAGACACGAAAGAAAAACACACATGAAATTTGTCTCCCCACCGGCTAGAGGGTGCAAATATAAGAGACACCATCAACAACTGCAATCATATCAAGCAGCCATATGGAGTAAAGACCTAGAAAAACTAATTGCACAAACAAACAACTATGAAGAATTCAGGAAACACCTAAAAACTTACCTATTCTTGAAATACCTAGGCAACGAACCGGAACATCAACCCCCCTCGTAACATCATCACATACCTGATCTTACAAACTGCTAACCCCAACCCCTAACCACTAACTATGAACACTCTCTTCAATTTACGGAACATTTCTACTTCTGTGCAAACAGCTTGACACTTCCTGGCCTTGCAACACACAAACTGTTGCTAACATTATTAATATTATCAGATGTATACTGCTATACTCTTTTATCCATTGTACGAGATGTATACTGCTATACTCCTAATTCATTGTACGTAAAGTTTCCCTTTATTGTATTGAGATGTACACTGCTATACTCTTTAATTCATTGTACGTAAAGTTTCTCTTCATTGTATTTACATTTCCTTCATTGTATTCACAGTTTCTTTATTGTAAACCACCTAGAAGTCGCAAGATAGCTGGCGGTATATAAAAATAAAGTTATTATTATTATTATTACCCTTAATGCAAAAGAATCGCCAGGAGACACTTTAACTCCAATGGGTGGCTCACTACAGGAGCTTAAAAATCAGAAAGAGTGGAGAGCTATGTATGTTAACGCACGCAGCCTAGGGAATAAATTTTTAGAACTAGAAACAGAAATAGTTAATGCAGATCTAGACGTAGTAGCAATATCCGAAACATGGTTCACAGACTCTCATGGGTGGGATATAACTATACCAGGATACAACCTGCTTCGGCAAGACAGAGAGGGTAAGTTAGGAGGTGGGGTAGCACTTTACATCAAAGAGAACATCAAGACAACCAGGATCACGGATGTCAAGTATACTGGGGAATCCATCTGGGTAAACCTGGTCAGAGGTGGAGAAAAATGCCTATACCTTGGTATGGTATACAGACCCCCAAGACAATCGGAGGACAAGGACACAGAATTACAAAGAGGGAGCGCAATTAATTTCCCCAATCATTATAGATAACATTCCACTATCATCAGTCACTACTATAAAAATTTTAGGCGTTCTCATAGACAATAAATTGACATTTCGACCTCAAATAAGCGCCTTAGTTAAAAATTGTTTTTATAAATTGAGAATGATCCGATCATTAGCCCCCCTTCTCAACATTAGTTCCCTCAATATTCTGATACATTCACTCGTCATATCGAAATTAGATTACTGCAACTCACTTTTAAAAGGAATATATCATAAAGACTTAAAACGCTTGCAGTTGATTCAAAATACTGCTATTAAGATAATTTCAGGAGCAAAGAAGTATGATCACGTAACCCCTCTTCTTCAAAATGCCCATTGGTTGCCAGTCTCACAAGAGTAACATATAAAATCGCCCTTTTAACATTCGGAACTCTGCAGTCAAATGCCCCAGCCTTCATAGACAGATTACTGATTCCATACGACCCACCAAGATCCTTAAGGTCCATATCTCAATTTAACCTCAACATTCCTTCCCTAAAAAATATCGGCACACGCCGTACCTCAATTTTTTCAGTCACAGCCCCAACAATCTGGAACTCTCTTCCACTATACTTAAAAATGGAAAAAAACTTAAAAAAATTTAAAAGTAACTTAAAATGTTTCCTTTTTAACGAAGCTTTTAACTGAAAAAAAAAAAAAAAATAAAGAGGCACATTTCAGACATCAAATCACTAATTACTAGTTTTTAATTTATACCCTTCCCCCCAATTCCTTTTGTGTTTACCTTAAATGTTTCTTATTTTTATTTTATCAATTGTATTTTTTACCCCCTTTACCAATCGTGTCTATTGTATGCCTGTCTATAATTACCTAATACGTCAGTCATATCGATCTTAAAAGTTTGTATTAAATGTTTTATTTTTTATCTGTAAAGTTATTTTTATTCTGTACAACGCTTTGAAGAAACGAAAAAGCGTTTAATCAAAAATTGAATAAACTATAAACTATAAACTATAATTAATTGAAGACATGGATAATATCACCTTACGGGGGGACGTAGTTCTGTTAGGAGACTTCAACATGCCTGATGTAGACTGGAACACACTCTCAGCGACAACTTGTGATAGCAGAAGGATATTAACGTCCATGAAGGGAGTATGGCTCAAACAACTGGTACTAGAGCCCACAAGGGCCCAGGCCATCCTGGACCTGGTACTTACGAACGGGGAAAGCGTCTCGGAGGTCTCGGTGGGAGAAACACTAGCCACCAGTGACCATAACATGGTATGGTTTAACCTTAAGAAAGGCTTCCCTAGATCACAAACAAAAACAAGGGTACTCAATTTCTGGGGTACTGACTTCACACACATGGGAGATTTCATCTATCAGACACTGCAGGTTCAAAAAGTGACTGATAATGTGGAAGCTATGTGGTCAACCTTGAAATCGACCCTTCATGAGGCAACTATCCGCTACATAAAATCGGTAACCAAAGAACAAAGGAAAAAGAAACCCCAATGGTTCACAGATGAGGTCTCGTACCTAGTCAAGGAGAAGAAAAAAGCATTTCTCTCTTACAAACGCACCGGGGAAAAAGAAGCTAACATTGAATACAGGACAAAGTCTGCAGCGGTCAAAACAGCAGTCAGGGAGGCCAAACTTCGAACGGAAGAAACTCTAGCGAAGAACATTAAGAAAGGGGACAAATCTTTCTTCAGATACATTAGCGACAGGAAAAAGAACGCAAACGGGATAGTACGCCTTAGAACGCCAGACGGGAATTATGCGGAAACAGATTCCGATAAAGCCAAAATACTCAATGATTACTTCTGTTCAGTCTTTACATGCGAGGCACCGGGACACGGGCCACAGCTGGAAGCAAAGCAAAGCATGGAAGACCCATTTCAGAATTTTGAGTTCACACCAGCTGATGTTTACAGAGAACTGTCAGGACTCAAGGTGAACAAAGCCATGGGACCGGACAATTTGCACCCAAGAGTGCTCAGAGAGCTATGCGATATTTTGGCGGAACCGTTAGCCGTGCTCTTCAATCTCTCCCTGAGAACGGGGAGAGTCCCCCTGGACTGGAAAACTGCCAACGTTGTTCCTCTGCACAAGAAGGGTTGCAGAGCGGAGGCTGCGAATTACAGACCAGTGAGTCTCACATCAATAGTGTGTAAACTCAAGGAAACCCTACTTAAAGGCAAACTGGACACAATACTGGATGAGGGGAATCTGAGGGATCCCTGCCATCATGGATTCACTAGGGGCAGGTCATGCCAGTCCAATCTTATCAGCTTCTTTGACTGGGTGACAGGAAAGCTGGACTTGGGAGAGTCTCTGGACATAGTGTACTTGGATTTCAGTAAAGCCTTTGACAGTGTCCCACACCGTAGACTATTAAACAAGATGAAATCAATGGGGTTAGGTGAAAAACTAATTGCATGGGTCAAGGAGTGGCTGAGTGGAAGACTTCAGAGGGTGGTGGTCAATGGCACCCTCTCTGAGACATCGGAAGTGACTAGCGGAGTGCCGCAGGGCTCAGTCCTGGGACCATCCCTTTTCAACATATTCATAAGGGACTTGACCCGAGGGCTTCAGGGTAAAGTAGCACTGTTTGCCGACGCCGCCAAACTGTGTAATATAGTAGGTGAAAGCAATCTCAAAGATAGTATGATGCAGGATCTGATCACATTGGAAAACTGGTCCTCAACATGGCAGCTGGGCTTCAACACTAAGAAGTGTAAGGTCATGCATCTCGGTAGCAGAAATCCATGCAGAACATACACCTTGAATGGAGAAATACTAGCTAAGACTTCAGAAGAACGGGACTTGGGAGTGATCATCAGCGCAGACATGAAGGCTGCCAAACAAGTAGAGAAGGCCTCATCCAAGGCAAGACAAATGATGGGATGTATCAATAGAAGCTTCGTCAGCCGCAAACCTGAAGTCATAATGCCACTCTACAGAACCATGGTGAGACCTCATCTGGAATACTGTGTGCAATTCTGGAGGCCACATTACCGGAAAGATGTGCTTCGAGCTGAGTCGGTCCAGCGGATGGCCACTAGGATGGTCGCTGGACTCAAGGGTCTCTCATACGAAGAAAGACTGGGCAAGCTGCAGCTCTATACCCTAGAGGAGCGCAGGGAAAGGGGTGACATGATCGAGACATTCAAGTACGTCACAGGTTGTGTAGAGGTGGAAAACGATATATTCTTTCCCAAGGGACCCTCGGTCACAAGGGGGCACCCGCTCAAACCCAGAGGAGGGAAATTTAGTGGTGACATCAGGAAGTATTTCTTCACAGAAAGGGTGATAGATCACTAGAACAAACTTCCGGTGCAGGTGATCAAGGCCACCAGTGTGCTCGACTTTAAGAATAAATGGGACATCCAGTGGGATCCCTACGACGGTCGAGTTAAGGAACTAAGTCATTAGCACTCAGACTTAATAGGGTTGGTAAATGGAATGGGCAGACTTGATGGGCTGTGGCCCTTTTCTGCCGTCATCTTTCTATGTTTCTATGTTTCTATGAGTTGGAGTGGCATGGCGTTCCATAAAGTAGGATCTACTATGGAGAAATTAGTTTTCCTAGTGTAATAGAATTCTTTGATGGAAGGTATGGTCAGTAGATTCAGATCGGCCGATCTAAGAGTCCAGGAAGGGCAAAAAGGGATGATGAGTTTATCAAGAAAAGATGGGAGATGCGAAAGTTTGATTTTGAAAACAAGCATTAAGGTTTTATAGGTAATATAGTGAGTAATGGGTAGCCAGTGAGCTTTTCACAGAAGAGGAGTTAAATGATAATATTTCCCAATCTTATAGATAAGTTTAATTGCCGTGTTATGAATGAGCTGCAGACGACGTAGTTCTTTTTGAGTGATTACATTATATAGAGAGTTACAGTTATCTAAATGAGAGATGACCAGTGAGTGAACAAGGGTTCTAATGGCATCAGTTTCAAGAATTGAGTTTAGAGAACGAATGAGCCGAAGTTTATGGAAACAGGCTTTTACAACAGAGCTTATCTGGCCATCAAAGATTAAATCTTTATCTAGAATAACTCTAAGCAATTTTATTTTTGATTCCATTTTTATCGGACAAGATTTAATAAGGATTTAACAAGAATGTTGATTTTAATTTTACAATGTGGTTGTATTTTTATTCTTCTAAACTTTATTTTTAGTAATATTTGAAACTGTATTTTAACTAATGCTGTATCTGACTGCTGTATGAAGTATTGTTTTTATCCAACTTCCCAGGGACAGCGGGGATGGAGTAAGGTGTCTCGAAACATCTCATAAACATCTGGTCCAGAAGCATATGCAGAGGCAGACAAAGAGACTCAGCCAGAGGCTGGGGAAGATGCATCGTCTCCAAATACTCCTTGGAAAACTTGGAACCCGAGTCCAGAATAATATCAAGATCCACCGCAATCTGACGCAGGAAAGATGAGAAAGACAATTGGTCAATCAGACCTGTCCTCGAGAAGGACTCGATGTCGAGGCGTCCTGATCCGCAGAGGCCAAGGATCGGCAGGGGGAGAGCGATCCCATGGCGTCCTCAAGCTCCGGCATAGGAGGAGGCGAGTAAGCCGGCGGAGAATATTCCTTATAGGGGTGCTTATGACGAGGCGAGGCATGCCTCGATGAATGCCTTGATGATGGCCAACGAAGCAAGAAATTTCAAACCATTTTTCCGATATGTGAAAGGGAAACAGCCAGCAAGGTAGGAGGTGGGACCCCTGGATGAGGGTGACCGGAAGGGAGTGGTGAAAGAGGAAAAAGAGGTGGCCGGTAGGCTAAACGAGTTCTTCTCGTCGGTCTTTACAATAGAAGACACATCTAGTGTGCCAGAACCAGAAAAAATCTTCAGGGGAGATCAAGAGGGTAAATTATCATGCATGGAGATAAGCCTCGAAGACGTTCTCAGGCAGATAGATAGATTAAAAACTGACAAAGCTCCGGGCCCAGACGGGATCCACCCGAGAATACTGAAAGAGCTCAGAGATGAAACAGCAGAGTTACTGCGGCATATTTGCAACCTGTCCTTGAGAACAGGGGTAATCCCGGAGGACTGGAAGATAGCGAATGTTACACCGATCTTCAAGAAAGGATCAAGAGGTGACCCGGGAAACTACAGACCTGTGAGCTTAACCTCTGTTCCGGGGAAGATGGCCGAATCACTGATCAGGGAAGGTATCAATGAGCATATAGAAAAAAATAATCTGATGAGATCAAGCCAGCATGGTTTCTGTAAAGGCCGATCATGCCAGACGAATCTACTGCATTTCTTTGAGGGGATAAATAAACAATTGGACCGAGGTGACCCCGTAGACATCGTATATCTAGATTTCCAAAAAGCCTTCGACAAGGTGCCCCACGAACGCCTACTGAAGAAACTGTGGAGTCACGGGGTGGAAGGGGACGTGCACAGATGGATCAAAAATTGGCTGGCGGACAGGAAGCAGAGGGTAGGAGTAAAGGGGCACTACTCTGACTGGATAGGGGTCACAAGTGGTGTTCCGCAGGGGTCAGTGCTGGGACCACTGTTGTTCAATATATTTATCAATGATCTAGAAACGGGGACAAAGTGCGAAGTTATCAAGTTCGCGGATGACACAAAACTCTCCAGAACGGTCAGAACTGTTGAAGAATGCAAAGACCTGCAGAGCGACCTGAACAAACTGAGTGAGTGGGCAAAAAAATGGCAGATGAGCTTCAATGTGGAGAAATGTAAGGTCTTGCACATAGGGAAGGGGAACTCCAGGTACAGCTATACGATGGGAGGGAGGGTACTGGGGAAAGCAGCCAAGAAAAAGATCTGGGGGTATTGGTGGATAACACAATGAAGCCGGAGGCGCAATGTGCAGCGGCCTCAAAAAAAGCGAGCAGAATGCTGGGCATTATCAAAAAGGGTATCACTACCAGAACGAAGGAAGTTATCCTGCCACTGTATCGAGCAATGGTGCGCCCACATCTGGAATACTGCGTCCAATACTGGTCACCATACCTCAAGAAGGACATGGCAATACTCGAGAGGGTCCAGAGGAGAGCAACGAGGATGATAAAGGGTATGGAGAACCTCTCATATGCCGAAAGGTTAGACAGGCTGGGGCTCTTTACCCTGGAAAAGCGGAGACTGAGAGGGGACATGATACAGACTTATAAAATCATGAAAGGCATAGAGAAGGTGGAGAGGGACAGATTCTTTAAACTAGCAGGGGCAACTAAAACAAGAGGTCACTCAGAAAAGCTGAGAGGAGACAGATTCAAAACAAATGCAAGAAAGTTCTTCTTCACTCAACGGGTGGTAGACACCTGGAACGCGCTTCCCGGAGAGGTGATAAGCCAGAGTACAATTCTGGGGTTCAAAAAGGGACTGGATGACTTCCTGGAAGTGAAGGGAATAACGGGGTACAGATAGAGGTTTACCTCACAGGACATTGAGCAAATAGGATATGGACTTTTTAGGTTAGGTAGGGAACATTTTCAGGTCATGGACCTGGAGGGCCGCCGCGGGAGCGGACTGCCGGGCGCGATGGACCCCTGGTCTGACCCGGCGGAGGCAATGCTTATGTTCTTATGTTCTTAATGTCTCGAGCGATGACCAGAACTGTGTCTAGAAGCAGGACTCTAACGTCGAAGCGAGCGAGGCTCAGACGAGGCGTCCAGCGAGTAGATGGGGCTGGAGGCTGTGGATCGAAGCAGAGGAGGCTGAGAAGAAGCCCCTCGAGGCACCCGCCAAGCCTCGAGGCTCAGCATTGAGGAAGGATCCGCTCCAGGCAGTGAGGAGGATTCAGCGCCATGAATTGAGTGAATCGGAGATGGCACGAGCAAAGACTCTGCTCCTTGCGATGCACGCCCCGAAGCCAGACCAGCCACTTGCCGAGACTCGGCTCCCAGCAGCGAGAGTGACCGTCGAGGGGGCACCGGAGGCACACTTGATCTCGCGGGAGGCCTCTGCATGCCCAGGCTGGACTTCAGAGAGAAGCGTCGGCCCAATCTTAGTAAAGAGCTTGACGAAACGCTGCTCCATCATGGCATGGAATGAAGCCGGCAAAAAGGGATCCGCATCTGCAATGGGACCTTCTGCACGGACTTCGCGGTCTCGGCCGCTAGGGGGCTTGGGCTTAGAAGCCTTGGGCACCTTGAGCACCACTGGAGCAATGGGAGGCTGCGTTACCTGACCTGAGGAGACAGCGGAAGGCACCGCAGCAGGCGTCGGAGTCGAAGCCGGCATGAACGAGGCAGGCTTGAGAAGACTTGAGGCTGAGGAGGTCGAACCGGAAGTCGAAGGCTCGGATCCCTGCGATAAGGACAGCTCCGATGACGCCTCCATGCTGAACAGCGACTCCCAGAAGATGCAGTGATGCTTAAAAGCACATGCTGTAAGTGTGGAGCAAGGCCGGCACGATTTCGGAAGGTGTTGAGGCCCGAGACACTGAATACAGGGTCGATGAAGGTCCATCAACGAAATCGCACGCTGGCACTTGACACACTTCTTAAAACCGGTGACAGGCCGGCACATAGGCCGAAAAAGCTCCGCCGCAAGATTGAAGCTGCGGGGCCGTGGCCACATGGCCTGCCCGGTCAAACGAACGGAAGAATTTTTTTTTTAAAAAAACAAACAAGAAAACGCAACGCGAATCAACGATAATGAGTAACAGAACCCAAAACCGCGGACTCAGAAGGCACAAGAGAAGGTACTTCACGCAGAGAGTCGAAGATGGACTTCTCGGGGCCACAGAAAAAAAAGAACCGAGGAGACACGCCCGGTGCATCGGGCGGGAAGGCACTCACGCATGCGCTGTGCGGGCGACTGGAAACTTCTGAAGTTTCTACAAGCAAGTATGCTTGTGAGACGTCCGCATCGGGGCTCTGTTGGATGACGTTACCCACTAGTGAGAATACCTGCTTGCTTGTCCTGGGATAATTTTTATTTTTTCTCGAGTGAATGCCAGTTAACCACTCGTTTGTTTGTTTTTTTGAGTATTCAGAAGGTATTCAGACTGTCCCTTGGCAGTGTCTGAGGTTTGAGAGTTCAGCATGGGTCTTCATTTAACAATGAAGGGATGTAAAAATGTGAAGTGAGGAGAAGATAGATGTCTCACAGTTGATCTTAGAGGGAATGAAATGTAGATGGTTTCTCGAAGATATTGGTGGCACGTAAGGTGCGCAGGAAAGCTAGCATCTTCTGGCCCTGTAAGAGAGATGAAAAGCATGGAAAGCCCCTAGGATTGAATGAGGGAAAGGAACTCCAAGGGAACTCTATGGGGATGTGAGCAACCACAGTGACCAATGAGACTCCGTTGAAGTGAAACTGGATCTCAAACAAGGGTACAAGTGCTGTGATCCAGTGTACCAATGTAAAAAATAGAAAAAATTAGCTATGTCTGAATTGAAAAGGGCCTCGGATAGGCATGTGGAATCTCTCGGAGAGAGGAAGAGATAATGGCTACTACAGATGGGCAGACTGGATGGGCCATTTGGCCTTTATCTGCCATCATGTTTCTATGTTTCTTTTTTTCCATGAAAGCTTATTAAGATTTTGAAAAATACAAGAGAATATAAAACTGAAACATCAATGAGGTTCACAGGACATCAGTGCATGAATCAATACAAAACATAGAGTTACAATATCTGTTTGTATGCTTACATTCAAACTCAATGGAAGAGAGAAGAATATCAAAGTAATAACATCTTATATAGGTTTGAAGCTGCATGTCCTGTCTGTAATAAGACTGTGGCTTGAGTCAAAATAGAAGGGAAAAGAGTATGAAAAATTTGTCAAAGATTTTGATGACTAAAGCAGTGATGTAGTTGCAGCCATTTGTAGTGGTCTTTATCATTTAATGACCAGCTTTCTCTTCATTTGGAGAAGGGGATCAAGGTTTTCTCAGGAATTAGAACATCATGAAACCTGAATGGATAGATAAAGGTATTCTCAGGCTTCATGTTTCTCTGTAAGTGTGGAAAAACCTCCAAAGTGCTGAGGTAGTAAATAGAAGAGATGAAAGCTAATGTAGTAGATTGCATCAAATTGAAATGAATTCAGAATGTCAAAGGCATGTCCTGCCAATGAGAGAAACAACCCCTGTGTCCAACTGGATAGAGCAACTAAAGAAAGTGAAGCTATCCAGTAGCCATGCCCAAAGCTTTGGTAAAGAAAAACCTGGCAGTTGAAGGAATCAGTTTCTCTTTCACTGAAGAACTGTGAGAAACAGGTCAGAATTTCACACTTTTCCTGACTAAAAATGACTTTTCTTTTTCCTATTAATATTTTTCTCTGACAAAGGGGAGAGCCGTGACTGTACAGGAACGGGTCAGAAAAAGACTGACCGGCAGAGGGGAGGACAATCCTGCACATGCTCAAAGGCTTACTCTAGCTAGGGGAGCGTACCGCTGTCAGAGACTTCACCATCAAGTGGGGCTGCATATCCCCTGTCTGTCTCCAATGAATGCTTTGCTCCTTTGAAAGAATGTGAGCCATTCTTTCTTGCATCACCATATGCCTGGAACAGGTTGCCTGAATCAATACGTCATGCTCCATCCCTGGCAGTACTCAAATCCAAGCTAACTCCCGCACACTGCTGTCAGATACCTAGACCCACTGTATCATTTCCTCTACCATAATCTCCCCAACTCTGAAATATCCTGTCTAAATTAGATTGCAAGCTCTTCTGAGCAGGGACTGTCTATTGTATGTTAAAATGTACAGCACTGGGTACACCTTTCAGCACAATAGAAATAATAATAAATAGTAGCAGAGCAGTAAAGTCACTTTATTGGCATCAATCAATAGAGGGAGACAGACATAGACAGAAATAGGACAGAATTAAAGACAGACAGAAATATGCTGTTAGATACAGACATGCAAACACGCACACACATATATACAGCCAGATATAAACACTGGCTACAATTATATATGTCACATCTAGAATAGTTCAGAAGAAAAAGAATAAGATCAAAGGTTTGGGCTTACCTTCTCAATAAAGGGTATCTAAAGGGAAGAATGAGATCAGTGATATTAGAGAAGAACTTCTCATGGGAAAGTCGACAGAGGCAGACAAACATATGAATACACACACACACAAAGGTAGACACACATATAATCACAGATATGAAGCCAGACACTCACACGCACACAGGTATAGATAGAGTGGCTACAAAGAGCAAGATTTTCTGATATAATAACACCAATTCAATACTTTTGACTTTGGCAATAGTTCAGAAAAACAAAAGCTTGGACTTACCTCAACGAAATCCTAAAGGGAAGAATGAGAGCAGTGATATTAGAGAGGAACATCTCATGGGAGAGTCATACAGCAGCAAAGTCACTTTATTGGCATCAATCAATAGAGACAGACACACATATGTTCACAGATATAGACAGACACACAGAAATACAGAGACAGACACACACATATACACAGAGGAAGACACAGTGGCTGAAGGATACTGGTTTGCTGTCAGATTCCTCCATATCCAATGGTTCTGAAACTGGAGACATAGCCCACCACGAGCTCTCCGCAACCATCTGTGCAACTGGGTGTAGGAGAGTAGTTGCTCCGTCAAGACTTGTAAATAATTATTATTTGTAATTTTTGTAACTTCCACCACATTTAGAACCCACCAACTTCTTCAGTGGCATCTCCCCAATAAGATAATAATAATAATAATTTTTATTTTGTATACCGCCATACCCAGGGAGTTCTAGGCGGTTCACAACAGTTAGTTGAAATACAAACAGTGTGGTTGAAATTGAAGAACATAGTAGCACAATCATAAAGTCAAAGTAGTTATAACTAGTTATAAGAAAAAAAAGAGAGCCACTGCCACTCATGAATTCAAACTCTCTGTCTAATATGCCAGTACCAAAATTCAGCAGCAGGAACTTCTGGGTACTTAGTTAATAATTATCATATTATAAGTATTAATAATATAGTGTTTTCCCTTTTTTTACTTGCTGTGATGGCAGCGATAGGATTCCATCACCTTACAGAGTCAAAATATGGCCCCGAGGGGAGGGAACAAGAGAAGAAGAACGTGGCCCAATAAAATCTTCTCAACGGTGCAGCCTGCAGAGTCCCTGCGTGGGAACCAACGTCCCAGTGTGGCTTTCCTATTAGCCTCTGAAAGCACCCACGTCCCAACACTTACCTGGGATATCCAGGAGCTGCCTCATATTATTGATTGCTGCCAATGCTGGGGTGCAGCCAGTTGAGCTGGAATGGCACTTCCCTCCCCCGCTGGAGCAGAAGCAGGGCCCTGCACGGACTTTGCGGTCTCGGCCGCTAGGGGGCTTGGGCTTAGAAGCCTTGGGCACCTTGAGCACCACTGGAGCAATGGGAGGCTGCTTTACCTGACCTGAGGAGACAGCGGAAGGCACCGCAGCAGGCGTCGGAGTCGAAGCCGGCACGAACGAGGCAGGCTTGAGAAGACTTGAGGCTGAGGAGTTCGAAGCGGAAGTCGAAGGCACGGAGCCCTGCAATAAGGACAGCTCCGATGACGCCTCCATGCTGAACAGCGACTCCCAGAAGATGCAGTGATGCTTAAAAGCACGTGCTGTAAGTGTGGAGCAAGGCTGGCACGATTTCGGAAGGTGTTGAGGCCCGAGACACTGAATACAGCGTCGATGAGCAAACTAATGGAAACTCTAATCAAACACCAATTAGATAAGATCCTGGATGAGGAGAATCTACGGGATCCCCGACAACATGGATTTACTAAGGGGAGATCCTGCCAATCCAACCTGATCGGCTTCTTTGACTGGGTGACAGGGAAGCTGGATATTGGGGAGTCCCTGGACATCGTGTACCTGGACTTTAGCAAAGCATTCGATAGCGTACCACACCGCAGGTTACTGAGCAAGATGAGTTCTATAGGATTAGGTAACACATTGACGAAATGGGTTGGGAGCTGGCTTGGAGGTAGGCTCCAAAGGGTGGTGGTGAACGGCACCCCCTCCGAAATGACGGAGGTGATTAGTGGAGTACCACAGGGCTCAGTCTTGGGCCCAATCCTATTCAACATCTTTATAAGAGACTTGGCAGAAGGGCTTCGAGGTAAAATAACATTATTCGCAGATGACGCCAAACTGAGTAATGTAGTGGGCAAATGCACAACAGACGAAGATTCAGTGCCCGACAACATGATGCACGACCTACTCCTACTGGAGCGATGGTCTAGGACATGGCAACTCAACTTCAATGCCAAAAAATGCAAAGTTATGCACCTGGGCAGCCAGAATCCATGCAAGTCTTATACCCTTAATGGCGAGATCCTAGCAAAAACGGTAGCAGAACGAGACTTGGGGGTAATCGTCAGTGAGGACATGAAGTCTGCCAATCAAGTGGAGCAGGCTTCGTCCAAGGCAAGACAAATCATGGGCTGCATACGAAGGGGTTTCGTCAGTCGTAAGGCGGAAGTCATTATGCCATTGTATAGATCCATGGTGAGGCCCCACCTGGAATACTGTGTGCAATTCTGGAGGCCGCATTATCGCAAGGATGTGCTGAGACTGGAGTCGGTGCAAAGAATGGCCACCCGGATGGTCTCGGGACTCAAGGATCTACCATACGAAAAACGGCTTGACAAATTACAGCTATACTCGCTCGAGGAGCGCAGAGAGAGGGGGGACATGATCGAGACGTTCAAGTATCTTACGGGCCGCATCGAGGCGGAGGAAGATATCTTCTTTTTCAAGGGTCCCACGACAACAAGAGGGCATCCGTTGAAAATCAGTGGCGGGAAACTACGAGGTGACACCAGGAAATTCTTTTTCACTGAAAGAGTGGTTGATCGCTGGAATAGTCTTCCACTACAGGTGATTGAGGCCAGCAGCGTGCCTGATTTTAAGGCCAAATGGGATCGGCACATGGGATCTATTCACAGGGCAAAGGTAGGGGAGGGACATTAAGGTGGGCAGACTAGATGGGCCGTGGGCCCTTATCTGCCGTCTATTTCTATGTTTCTATGTTTCTATGATGAAGGTCCATCAATGAAATCGCACGCTGGCCCTTGACACACTTCTTAAAACCGGCGACAGGCCGGGACATAGGCCGAAAAAGCTCCGCCGCAAGATTGAAGCCGCGGGGCCGTGGCCACATGGCCTGCCCGGTCAAACGAACGGAAGAAATTTTTTTTTTTTTTTTTTGAAAAACAAGAAAACGCAACGCGAATCAACGATAATGAGTAATAGAACCCAAAATCGCGGACTCAGAATGCACAAGAGAAGGTGCTTCACGCAGACAGTCGAAGACGGACTTCTTGGGTCCACAGAAAAGTAAGAACTGAGGAGACGGGGGTCACGTGATGCAGCCTGTCTAAGCGGACGCGCGGACGGAGAGCTCCTGCCTCACAGACGGAAAACCGGTGTAAAAATCAGCTTTTCTGCATCTCTGCTGGAGCTGCGAGGTCGTAGGACTGGAAACTACTACCCGTTCCTCAGTAGCCCGCTGGAGCGATCATACTGGAGCAGGGTATGCCCGTTAAATCGGCAAAGGGAACCCGGGACAAGCCCTCTCTCACCCCCTCCAAAATGGCGGCGGAACCGGCCACTTTTACTATACCGGCCGGAGATTGGATCACCGACATCATGCGCTCGGTCTCGGCGGCGCTGGCAGACAGACTAAACAAGATACAGTCGGCTGTGGACGAGATGAACAAAAAATTTGATTCCCACAGCCGACGACTGGCGGAAGTGTAGCAGCGAGTGTCCGACCAGGAGGACACTGCACGGGCCTCACTACCCAGGTGGAGGAACTGCAAAAATCTAACCGGGAGTTATTGGCCGCCCTGGAAGAGCAGGAGAACAGGAGCCGCCGAAACAATCTACGGCTGGTCGGGCTCCCGGAGACGGTAAGCGAGCCGGACCTCTATGTTGTCTTTAGCACGTGGCTGCCTGAGCAATTGAATTTGGCCGGAGGCGCTGAAAGCTTTACTTGTGAGCGAGCGCACCGGATTGGAGCCCGGCCAGCGGAGGGGGGGAGTGCGAGGACTGCAATAGCCCGATATACCAACTGGCGGGAAAAGGAAATGCTACTTCGGGCCTATCGTAAGGCGGGGGCCCTGGACTACAAGGGCTCTCGGGTCCTTTTGTTTAATGATTACTCTGTGCGGGTGGCGGCCCAACGCAAGACCATGGCGCCTTCCTGCACGGATCTCCACAATAGAGGTATCAAGTTCGCGCTGGTCTACCCGGCGAAGCTACGGGTCTGGCATGATGGTAAAACCCTGACTCTCAACTCTGGAGATGAAGCAAAATTACCTGCTTGATGAAACTTGTCCGATGTAGCTGAAAAGGGCTTACTTGTCATCCAACTCTTGTTTTTACATCGTGAGGAGCTGGGGTCCACCTGGGCTAAGATCGCGGAGCTGGCGCCTGCTTAAGTACCTTAATATACGTCTTGTGGATGTAAGACCCAGGCTCCTGTGGAGAGTCCATTTCTCCCAGTTAAGAGCCAGCTATAGAGCCTTCTGCGGGGGAACCGTTCCGGCGGACTGTGCATACTGGTCTCTCTTTATGCTGGCGAGCAGTGGCGTACCTAGGGTATGTGGCACCCGGGGCCCATCATTTTTTGACACCCCCCCCCAATGTAAAAAAATATTTTTTTGTAATGACCATGAAACGGAATAAATGGTCAGAATAGAAACAGGCAGTGAAAATTTTCTTATATTCCAAACATAACATAACATAAATTATGTCTGAATTGTCATGACATCAGAAGTACATATGGAGTAGTTGCAGGTGATGCTTGGGACAGTTCTGATTGTGTTAGTTCGGTTTTATGTGTTTTTTGAATAGAAGGGTTTTTATTTCTCTTTGAAGGTTTTGCAGTATGTGGTCGATGTCAATTGGTTGTAGGGATGGGGGTCGAGTGTTGCAGCTCGAATGGCTAGGAGGTTGTCGAACAGTTTTTTTCTTTTGACGTTTTTGGTTGGAGGGTGTGTGAATGGTGCACAAGTTCTCCCATGTCTGGTTGAGGTGGATTGAATTATTTAGCTGAAGAAATTAGTTATCCCCCATTCCACACACATTAATTCTCTTCCATTTTTGTTCCCATTATAAAAAACACTGATAAGTTCCCAGAAAAAAAATACATTAAAATAAGAAGTGAAAACAAAGGCCCCTACAGATGAGAACATAACATAAGAATAGCCTAACTGGGTCAGACCAATGGTCCATCATGCCCAGTAGCCCATTCTCATGGTAGCCAATCCAGGACACTAATACCTGGTCAAAACCCAAAGAGTTGCAACATTCCATGCTACCGATCCAGGGCAAGCAGACACTTCCCCCATGTCTTAATAACAGATTATGGACTTTTCCTCCAGGAATTTGTCCAAATCTTTCTTAAAACCAGCTACACTATCTGCTTTTACCATAACTTCTGGCCACTTCATTTTTAAGTTTAGATCTTTCCTTTCAAACAGAGACCTTGCTAGATGTCAAATACAGCACAAGGTAACTTCACATGGACTTAGCTGTGCAGGAAATGTGAATCTCCTCATACACCCACCATATAGTGCAAAAATGTGCAAAGGTCTGTTTTTTTCTTTCGATCACTACATAGCCTAATGCCACACAAGCAGCGCTGTTACAAACATATTCTGTAGGTCAATGCTAAGGATAACAAAGTTTCCTTCCTTGGACCAGAAGGAGATACTGATAAACCACTGGAAGAGATCCCAACACAACACCCAATGACCCACTCAGTGTGTGAACCAGTTGAGTGGAGTGGACTAACTGGGGGGTGGAAATGGGCCCGGAGTTTGCTCAGCAGAATTTCCCAGACCACCTCTTCCTCTCAACACATTGACACGCTGCCACCACCACCACTAGAAACACCTCACTGGGTAGGCCAGCTATGCTATAAACTTTATAAAACACATTATTATATTTTCTTATAAAGCACATATTTTAACTGAACTCTCTGACATCCTCAGCCTTTCCATTCACAAAAATAGAAGGAAGAAAAGTTCCCATTTCCTGCTGTCTCATGTCCCCGGCCTATACAATATTTTTTTTCCTGCAGACCCTTCAAAAGTCTGACCAAATCCTCGTTTCACTTGCATTATAAAGTACTGAGGATGCCATCTCTCCCCAATCCCAGGTCCTAAAGTCTAAGACAGTAGCGCAAACTAATGCTGCCAGATTCAGGAAAAAAAATTTCGATTCGATTCAGCCTATTGAATTGGTTTTTCAATTCGATTTTCCTGCCCAGTTGGGTGATTTTTTTCAAAACTCCTGGTGGGTTTTATAGCTTTTTCACCCCCTTTGGCTTCTCCTAACCACACTGGCGCTGTGGTGTAAATAAAATAAAGAAACAAAAAGGACTTTTCCTCTCTCTGTTAAATCCTAGCTCACGTTTGCAGTCCAACACCAGCTCTGTCAGGATATACATTTCAAATCTGACATATTATAATCACAAAACAGAAAATAAAATTAATTTTTCTACTTTTGTTGGTCCAAGGCTCTGGTTTTCTTCTGATAACTTGCTTGCCAGGGTCTCCTTCTTTCTGCGTGCTAACCATCCATCTGCCAACTCTGTCCTCCCTTTCCATTTCCCTTCCCTCCCCAGGAAGTCTGGTATCTTTCCTTTTTTTCATCTCCCTCCACAGATCCACCTTTTCTTAACTACCCTTTCATCCGGCATCTCTCCCTCCTTCCCCACCACCCCAGAGTCCACCATCTCTCCCTTTCTTTTCCCAATTACCCTCCTATCCAGTATCTCTATCCCTCCTCTTTACCATCCCTTGTGTCCAATTTCTCTCCCTTTCATTTCCTTCCCTCCCTAAATCCCATGGTCCATCATTTCTCTTCCTCTCCTCTATTTTCAGACCCATTATTTCTTCATCCCCCCCCAAAGTTTGGCATATGCACGTCTCTTTGAACACCCCCTTCCCTCTGTGTACTTCTAAACCAGGGTCCCCCCCAAAGGCCTGTCCCCCCTTAAAGGTCTGCCTGTCCCCTCTTGAAGGCCTGCACCCCCCTTGAAGGCATGTCCCACCCCCTTGTAGGCCTGTCCCCCCCCTTGAAGGCCTGTCCCTCCCCCTTGTAGGCCTGTCCCCCCACCTTGAAGACCTGCCTGCCTGTCCCCCCCTTGAAGGCCTGTCCCCCCCTTGAAGGTCTGCACCCCCCCGAAGGTCTGCACCCCCCCGAAGGCCTGCACCCCCCCGAAGGCCTGCACCCCCCTGAAGGCCTGTCCCCCCTTGAAGGCCTGTCCCACCCCCTTGTAGGCCTGTCCCCCCCCTTGTAGGCCTGTCCCCCCTTGAAGGCCTGCCTGCCTGTCCCCCCCTTGAAGGCCTGTCCCCCCTTGAAGGTCTGCACCCCCCTTGAAGGCCTGCACCCCCCCCGAAGTCCTGCACCCCCCTCGAAGTCCTGCACCCCCCCTGAAGGCCTGTCCCCCCTTGTAGACCTGTCCCCCCTTGAATGCCTGCCTGTCCCCCCCCCCTTGAAGGTCTGCACCCCCCCCCCGAAGGCCTGTCCCCCCCCCTTGAAGGCCTGCCTGCCTGTCACCCCCCTCCCCCTTGAATGCCTGCCTGCCTGCCCACCCGCCCCACCCCGAAGGACCGCTCGCCCCCCTGGCCTCCCCGCACCACCTATGAAGCAGCACTACCTATGCTCCCGGTCTTGCCGTTCAGTCCCCACCACCACCACCACCACCCCCGAAGGACCGCTCGCCCACTGACCTTCCTGCACCACCTATGAAGCAGCCGCAGCAGGATCGCGATGTCAGCTATCCCTGCGCCGCGTTCCCGCCCCTCCTCTGACGTCAGAGGAGGGGCGGGACCGCGGCGCAGGAAGCAGCACCCAAGCAGCTTAGGGATAGCTGACCTCGCGATCCTGCTGCTTGCTGCTTCACAGGTGGTGCAGGAAGGTCAGTGGGGCGAGCGGTCCTTCGGGGGTGTGGGGGGACTGAACGGCAAGGCCGGGAGCACCCCTTCAGGGCTGGCACCCGGGGCGGACCGCCCCTGGCGAGGGCTCCTATTTCTCTCCTGGCCACAATCTATTTTGTGGGACCTTTTGGGATCTACTTGGCGGGAGACATCATGGCCAGCTCGGCACTCTTTTCGGCACTATGTGGTTCCTACACAGAATTCGACCTGGACTTGATGGAGATACCTTACTGACTTAAGCAATATGTTTATGTTCTATTTTATGCGGGGCTGTAGGGCTCTTTGGGATGCAGAAGGGGAGATTTCTGAGGGGGGGGAGGTCTCCGGGCAGGCTGGGGGGTACATATGGGTATGTATGCTGGCGGGGAGGGCACAGCATGGGGGGATGGAGTATGCATGGGGGTGTGTGACTGGATTGAGGTTGTGTGAGGGGGGGGCTGCGTGAGGGTCAAGGTTGATGGGGCATGGGGCACCTGGATAATGGGGGCGGTGAAGCTTAGCTGGGAGGCTTCATCTGCACTTATATGTTATTTCTGCACAGGCTCAGTTCATGAATGGCTAGTGGAAAATGGATGAATCTCTATGCTCTTGGAGGGATGTTTCCCTCTGGGTTTTGCGATATATAATATGTTCCTTTCTTTGCTATGGCTGATCTGAAGATTGTCACCTTTAATGTTGATGGCATCAGGTCCCCAGTTAAAAGATCTCGCATAATCACTCACTTGCGTAATTTGAAAACGGATGTGGCCTTTCTACAGGAGACCCACCTAACTCAGATTGAACACTCCAAATTGCGGAGGAATTGGGTCGGGGAAGTCTACTCCTCTACTTCTGGGGGCCGACAGAGGGGGGTGGCAATTCTACTCCATAAGCGGTTGCCCTTTGTCCTGCATAAACAATTGACGGATCGGGAGGGGAGATATGTCATTGTCATGGGGGAGGTCTGGGGTCTAAAGCTGCTGCTCTGTAATTTATATGCCCCGAACTCCTACTGTCATAAATTTTACTCCAAAGTCCTCTCTATGGTATCGGCTCACCCGGATTACCAGGTGATCCTGGGGGGAGACATGAATATCACTGCAGACCCAGGGGTGGATTGCAAACCTCCCAGGGGCAGTTTAAGGGATCATGACAACAAGGGGGTGGGATTCCTGGCACAGCACTTAGGCCTGGTGGACGTCTGGCGGGCTTTACACCCGTATGATTCGGACTTTACCTTTTACTCTCATGTCCACAAAGTGTACGCCCGATTGGATTATATCTTACTTGACCAAAGGCTGTTCTCCAGAGCTACTAGGTCGGACATAGTGGAATCCACGGTTTCTGACCACGCCACCGTGGATCTTACTTTGACTCTTGCAGCTGGTAGCAAGGCTTCTTCCTGGAAAATGGCACTGTATCTGTACCATAACCAGGAATTTCAGACCTACCTGCGGGCGCGTTGGGTAGATTACCAGGCCACGAACGATACTCCCGAAATAGGGCCGGTATCTTTTTGGTACGCCTCCAAGGCAGTCCTGAGGGGGCACATGATTGCATATACGGCTGCCAAACGCCGGGCTCGGGGAGCAGAACTTTTATGGCTTATGCGACAACTGCACCAATTCCGCAGGGCCCATATTTCCTCTCTGTCGGACTCTGATAGAACGGAATATAAGAACATACGAGAACGCATTGAGATTTTACTTCATCAGCGAACGGAACACACGCTTGCGTTTCAACGGTATAACATGCATAGGTGGGGGGGCAAGACGGGGAAACTCCTGGCGAACCTAGTGCGACCATATAAAAAACGTCAACTCATAACTGCGATTCGCGATACTATGGGAACCCGGCATGAGGAGGAACGCCAAATTACAGAACAGTTTGTCAGGTACTATGAGACCCTGTATGGTAAACGCCCGCTGGATGAGACTGCTCTTGCGGACTTTTTCCGGGGCCTATCTATTCCTCACCTGGAGGACGAGCAGGCTGCATCGCTGAGCCTACCTATATCCGAGGCTGAAATCCGCGTCTCCATTCGGTCCCTCAAACTGCCGAAAGCGCCAGGTCCGGATGGATTCGGACCTGAATATTATCGGATTCTTGAGGACCTGGTGGCGCAACCCCTGAGTGCAATGTATAACGCAGTAGCGGAGACGGGAGGCTCCTTTCCGGATAATATGGCCCACATAGTTCTGCTCCCAAAGCCGGGCAAAGACCCGAATCTGGTGGGGTTGTTTCGCCCCATCTCCCTTCTAGACCAGGATATTAAACTTCTGGCCGTGACTTTGGCGCGGCGTTTGAACCGCTTTCTCCCTGATCTTATTCACCCTGACCAGGTTGGGTTTGTTCCGGGCCGCTACGGCTCTATGAATTTGCTGAAGGTCTTGGGCGCGATTCATGACAAGGTGGGTCGGGGTGGCCAAGAGGCGGTGGCAGGACTGGACATGGAAAAAGCGTTCGACAGCATCTCCTGGGATTACCTTTTTTGGATCCTGCGCAGGGCTGGCTTTCAGGGCGAGTTTCTGGCTTGGGTGACGGCTTTATATCATAATCCCAGAGCGCGCTTATTGATTAACGGGGGTCTGATCGGGGATTTTGGCCTGCAGAGGGGCACAAGACAGGGCTGCCCTCTGTCCCCCCTTCTTTTCCTTTTGGCTATCGAGCCCCTAGCAGCTAAGGTCCGACAGGACGAGACCATCAAGGGTATTGTGGTAAGGGGGCAGGAATGCAAAATCAGCTTATTTGCTGATGACATCTTACTTTTTATGGACCAGGTTTCCGTGCACCTGCCCAGAGCATTGACGGTGATTCGAGCCTTCGGAGCCTTGACTGGTTTACAAGTTAACTGTAGCAAGTCGGAACTCCTACTGCTGTCAGGGGGCCCGGCGCAGTCTTGGCACGCGGTGTTGCCCATTGCACCCACGACTAAACCGATGCGCTATTTGGGAATATACCTTAGTACCGATCTGCCTACTCTTTATAATGCCAATATTCGACAACAACTTGACGCTATTGGAAAGTTGTGCCAGGCCTGGCAGGAATTACCTCTGGGTATCCTGGGACGGGTAGCTTTGGTAAAGATGGTTTTGGTTCCGAAACTTCTGTATCCCCTGCAGACTATGCCTCTTTGGCTTAGCAGGCGGGACAAATTTGCTTTTAAATCTACTATTTCTCGTTTCATTTGGAGGTCTCGAACACCTCGGATAGCGATGTCTAAACTTACATTGGACAAATGCCTAGGGGGACTTAATGTCCCGGATATTCGGCTTTATAATGTAGCGTCTCTTATTCGCTGGGTGTTATCGTTATTCTCCCCGGGGTTGGCTAGTCGACTGGAGCTCCCCCTTTCACTTTATGAATACATTACACCGCCAGGATGATCCCGGGAGGTGATACCTAGTTTGCTTTCGTTTTTTACGACCGTTTAGACTGGCATGGCGCTGGTGGCGGCGCAGACAACAGTTGTCGACGGAGGTGTTTCCTTTTGTACGTCTGGTAGGTAACTCCAGGTTTCAGCCGGGTTGGGGTAACTCAGTATTTCAGCAATGGGCGGCTCGGGGCTGCGTGACGATGGAGGATCTACTTGATCTATCTCCCGCTGGATTCCCATCCTTCCAACAAACACAGGACACGTGGGGCCTTCCCTCTTGTTATTTATTTTCTTACTTTCAAGTGCGTCACTATTGGGATGTTGAACGCAGAGGAGGTGATGGAATTTGGGTTAAGGGTCATCTGGATACTCTTTTTTTGGATACTCCGCCCATAGCTAACTCCCTTGCTCACTGGTATAGGGTCCTCAAAGCGTCTCTTCCCCTATCGGTGCTTACCCCTGTGCGCTCCTCCTGGGAACGGGATATGGGACAGGAGATCTCCGAACCACAATTTTTAGCTTGTTTCAGCACTTTATATTCTTATACTAAATCCGCTGACCTCCAAGAACTCCAGTATAAGATCCTCCACCGGGCTTATTTCACTGCTCAGTGAGGGGCGCGTCTAGGGCTTTGGAACAGTGATTTCTGTGTTAAATGCAAGAACAAAGTAGGCACGTACCTTCACTCTTTTCTGGAATGCCCCAAATTGAGTATATGGCGGGAGGCTCTCACCCTGCTAGAGCGCGCTGTGCAACGTTTCTTCTCCTGGGTCTGCAGACATCCCTCCAGGATCAAGGCTTCACTATCCCCCAATGTAGATTCTTCTATAATGTAATACTCGTAGTGAAAAAAATGATTTTGACTTATTGGATGTCGGTGGAGTCGCCTCCGATACCCCACTGGAGGAGTAGACTTCGGGAAGTGGCCCAGTATGAAATTCGGTTGTATGCCAGGTCTCCGAGTGTGCTTAAGCAGCATTACGTTGGCCTGTGGGAGAGACTGAGGGACTTGGTGCCTTCACAAGCCCAGGACGGGGGACTGGCGCCTGTCTAGTTTTTCATTCTATGTTCTTCTTGGAACGCCCCTGAAATGCTCCATTCATTTTTCTTTCTATTATGCTTTGATGTCCCAGGGATGGGGGGGAGGGAGGGGAGTGGGGGAATGTGTGTTTTGCCTGAGAGGTGTGGTTGGTGCAGTGTGTGAATGGTGCTCAGAGCTCTTTGCAGTTTGCATGGATTATGTGTATAATATACAAAAAGGTGTGAGATCGCCGTCCCTGCTGGGCGACTTTGCCTATTTTTGTTGTCCTTTACCGCTTCTGTTTCCGATGTCCTCGATGACTTTTCTACTTGTTACATACTGTATCTGTGCGGGGGGATCTGTTTGGGAGGCTTCGCCTCTGCTGTTGTTCTCTTGCTTGTTATGGACACCTATTGCCTTGATGTAGTTTGATGTTGCGCCCTGTTGGGTGGTGTATCTTTCACTGCTAATAAACATACGTTTAAAAAAAAAAAAAGAACTGAGGAGACACGCCCGGTGCATCGGGCGGGAAGGCACTCGCGCATGCGCTGTGCGGGCGACTGGAAACTTCTGAAGTTTCTACAAGAAAGTATGCTTGTGAGACGTCCGTATCAGGGCTCCGTTGGATGACGTTACCCACTAGTGAGAATACCTGCCTGCTTGTCCTGGGATAATTTTTATTTTTTCTCGAGTGAATGCCAGTTAACCACTCGTTTGTTTGTTTTTTTGAGTATTCAGAAGGAATTCAGACTGTCCCTTGGCAGTGTCTGAGGTTTGAGAGTTCAAAATGGGGTCTTCATTTAACAATGAAGGGATGTAAAAATGTGAAGTGAGGAGAAGATAGATGTTTCACAGTTGATCTTAGAGGGAATGAAATGTAGATGGTTTCTAGAAGATATGATTGGTGGCACGTAAGGTGCGCAGGAAAGCTAGCATCTTCTGGCCCTATAAGAGAGATGAAAAGCATGGAAAGCCCCTAGGATTGAATGAGGGAAAGGAACTCCAAGGGAACTCTATGGGGATGTGAGCAACCACAGTGAGATCCTCCCAGTACCAAGAGCGGATGGAAAGAGACAAGGGGAATTGCAAGTAATCAACGCCTGGATGAGATGATGGTGCGAAGAAGAAGGCTTCGACTTCATGCGCAACTGGACGGCGTTCTGGGGAAAAAGCAAGTACTACAGAAGGGACGGACTACACCTCAACAAAGAAGGAGCAAGAGCTTTGGCAGGCAACATGAAGAAGGCAATCGAGAAGGCTTTAAACTGAAAGATAGGGGAAAGCCGACAGTCGACCACCGGTCGATGGCACGGATAGCAGGATGCCCCGACGAAGAAGCCAAGGAAAACTACTCCTGCACAAGAGAAGACGACCTCACGGCAAATAAGGGAGAAAAAGCAGGAAGGGACAAATCAGACACAGGAGGGGACGACCACACAGCAAACAAGGGTGATAACACAGGAGCAGTTAAGGATATCGTAATTGAAACTACAGGGGCGGCCAAGAGTAGAAGGTCCAAAAAGGTAACACGTAGGGAACTTAGATGTATGTATACGAATGCTAGAAGTCTAGGTAACAAAATGGGGGAACTAGAGACAATAGCAAGACATGACATATTGGATATCATTGGCATAACAGAAACATGGTGGAATGAAGAAAACAAATGGGACACAGTACTACAGGGATACAAGCTGTATAGAAGAGATCGAGTAGGGCAGAAAGGTGGAGGTATTGCTCTATATATTAAGGAGGGAATAGATTCTGTTGAAATGGTTACAACAGAAATGAAAGAGAAGCTTGAGTCACTCTGGATCAAGATTCCTGGTCAATTTGGAGCAGATACGAAAATTGGCCTTTACTATCGTCCCCCAGGACAGGCGGAGGAAACTGACTCAGAAATGATGGAGGAAATCAAACAAGAATGCAAGACAGGCAATGTAATTATATTGGGAGACTTCAATTTCCCAGGGATAGACTGGAAACTAGCAACCTCCAACTGCGGCAAGGAGGCCAAGTTCCTGGAGGTGCTAGGGGATTGCTTCCTGGAACAAATGGTAAAAGAGCCGACAAGAGGCAACGCCACCTTGGACTTGGTCCTAAATGGCCTCACGGGACCGATAACAGTAGTGGAAGTCATGGTTCCACTGGGAACGAGTGATCACAATGTAATTAACTTTAAACTTGACATCGGGAAAGGGAAACATGCCAAAACCTTAACCACCACATTGAACTTTAAAAAGGGTAAATACGATAGCATGAGAGCCATGGTAGAAAAACGACTCGAAAAGAAGGTGGACAAACTTGAAACGGTAGATCAGGCATGGTCCCTACTGAAAAATACTATCACAGAAGCACAAGATCGCTACATTCCGAGGATTTCCAAAGATCGGAGATCAAAGAGCAAAAGAGAACCGGCATGGCTTACCAAACAGGTGAAGGAAGCCATAAAAGAAAAGAAGGACTCTTTCAAAAAATGGAAATACTTAAAGACAACCGAAGCCTGGAACAAACATAAAGATGATCAGAAGAAATGTCACAAGGCGGTGAGGGATGCAAAACAGGAATATGAGGAAAAAATAGCCCAGGAGGCCAAAAACTTCAAGCCCTTCTTTAGATACGTGAAAGGGAAAAAACCTGCAAAAGAGGCAGTCGGACCCTTGGACGACCAGGGAAGAAAAGGGTACATCAAGGAAGATAAACAAATCGCAGACAAACTAAATTCCTTCTTTGCGTCCGTCTTTACGAAGGAGGACACCTCAACAATACCTGAAGCGGAGAAAGTGTTTGCAGGAGAAATAGAAGACAGCCTCACCACAGTTGAAGTGGACTTAGACCAGATATACTATCAGATCGACAAACTTAAAAGTGACAAATCCCCTGGACCGGATGGAATTCACCCGAGAGTCTTAAAGGAATTGAAGGTTGAAATCGGAGAGTTATTGCAAAAACTTGCAAACCTGACAATCAGAACTGGACAGATACCGGACGACTGGAGGATAGCGAACGTCACCCCAATTTTCAAAAAAGGATCGAGAGGGGAACCGGGCAACTATAGACCTGTGAGTCTTACGTCTGTCCCCGGCAAGATGGTTGAAGCACTGATCAAGGATAGCATGGTCCGGCACTTGGACGCACACGACTTGATGAAACCCAGTCAACACGGATTCAGGAAAGGGAAATCATGTTTGACGAATTTACTCCAATTTTTTGAGACCGTGAACGAGCAAATTGATAGTGGGAAGCCGGTGGACATAATATACTTGGACTTCCAGAAAGCGTTCGACAAAGTTCCACACGAAAGACTTCTCAGGAAACTACAAAGCCATGGCATAGAGGGGGATATACAAAGATGGATAGGCAAATGGCTGGAAAACCGAAAGCAGAGAGTGGGCATAAATGGGAAGTTCTCCGACTGGGAGAAAGTGACTAGTGGTGTACCCCAGAGCTCGGTACTTGGGCCGATCCTTTTTAATATTTATATCAATGATCTGGAGGAAGGAACATCCAGTGAGATCATCAAGTTTGCAGACGATACAAAACTATGCCGGGCGATCAGATCGCAGGATGATAGAGAGAAACTCCAGAGCGACTTGTGTCGGTTAGAAACATGGGCGGAGAAATGGCAGATGAAGTTCAATGTGGAGAAATGCAAGGTAATGCATTTAGGCAATAAGAATAAGGAATACGAGTATACAATGTCAGGTGCAACTCTGGGGAAGAGTGAACAAGAAAAGGACCTGGGTGTACTGATAGATAAGACCCTGAAGCCGTCGGCACAATGCGCGGCAGCGGCAAAGAAGGCAAATAGAATGTTGGGCATGATAAAGAAAGGAATCTCGAGTAGATCGGAGAAAGTTATAATGCCGCTTTATAGGGCAATGGTCAGACCACACTTGGAATACTGCGTCCAACATTGGTCTCCCTACCTAAAGAAGGATATAAAACTGCTGGAGAGGGTGCAGAGACGAGCAACAAAACTGGTGAAGGGTATGGAGAAACTGGAATATGAGGATAGACTTATAACACTAGGATTGTTCTCCCTTGAGAAAAGGAGACTGCGTGGGGATATGATCGAGACCTTCAAAATACTGAAAGGAATTGACAAAATAGAGCAGAGAAGATTATTTACATTGTCCAATTTGACACGGACTAGAGGACATGTAATGAAGCTAAGGGGGGACAGGTTCAGGACTAATGTCAGGAAGTTCTGCTTCACTCAGAGAGTGGTTGACACCTGGAATGCCCTCCCAGAGGAGATTATTGCGGAATCGACCGTCCTAGGCTTCAAGAGCAAACTAGATGCATATCTCCTTAAGAGAGGCATGTAAGGATATGGTGGACTATAAATTACGACAGGTGTACACCTGGCAGGGCCTCCGCGTGTGCGGATCGCCGGACTTGATGGACCGAAGGTCTGATCCGGAGATGGCATTTCTTATGTTCTTATGTTCTTATGAGACTCCGTTGAAGTGAAACTGGATCTCAAACAAGGGTACAAGTGCTGTGATCCAGTGTACCAATGTAAAAAAATAGAAAAAGTTAGCTATGTCTGAATTGAAAAGGGCCTCGGATTGGCATGTGGAATCTCTTGGAGAGAGGAAGAGATAATGGCTACTAGAGATGGGCAGACTGGATGGGCCATTTGGCCTTTATCTGCCATCATGTTTCTATGTTTCTTTTTTTCCATGAAAGCTTATTAAGATTTTGAAAAATACAAGAGAATATAAAACTGAAACATCAATGAGGTTCACAGTACATCAGTGCATGAATCAATACAAAACATAGAGTTACAATATCTGTTTGTATGCTTACATTCAAACTCAATGGAAGAGAGAAGAATATCAAAGTAATAACATCTTATATAGGTTTGAAGCTGCATGTCCTGTCTGTAATAAGACTGTGGCTTGAGTGAAAATAGAAGGGAAAAGAGTATGAAAAATTTGTCAAAGATTTTGATGACTAAAGCAGTGATGTAGTTGCAGCCATTTGTAGTGGTCTTTATCATTTAATGAATAGCTTTCTCTTCATTTGGAGAAGGGGATCAAGGTTTTCTCAGGAATTAGAACATCATGAAGCCTGAATGGATAGATAAAGGTATTCTCAGGCTTCATGTTTCTCTGTAAGTGTGGAAAAACCTCCAAAGTGCTGAGGTAGTAAATAGAAGAGATGAAAGCTAATGTAGTAGATTGCATCAAATTGAAATGAATTCAGAATGTCAAAGGCATGTCCTGCCAATGAGAGAAACAACCCCTGTGTCCAACTGGATAGAGCAACTAAAGAAAGTGAAGCTATCCAGTAGCCATGCCCAAAGCTTTGGTAAAGAAAAACCTGGCAGTTGAAGGAATCAGTTTCTCTTTCACTGAAGAACTGTGAGAAACAGGTCAGAATTTCACACTTTTCCTGACTAAAAATGACTTTTCTTTTTCCTATTAATATTTTTCTCTGACAAAGGGGAGAGCCGTGACTGTACAGGAACGGGTCAGAAAAAGACTGACCGGCAGAGGGGAGGACAATCCTGCACATGCTCAAAGGCTTACTATAGCTAGGGGAGCGTACCGCTGTCAGAGACTTCACCATCAAGTGGGGCTGCATATCCCCTGTCTGTCTCCAATGAATGCTTTGCTCCTTTGAAAGAATGTGAGCCATTCTTTCTTGCATCACCATATGCCTGGAACAGGTTGCCTGAATCAATACGTCATGCTCCATCCCTGGCAGTACTCAAATCCAAGCTAACTCCCGCACACTGCTGTCAGATACCTAGACCCACTGTATCATTTCCTCTACCATAATCTCCCCAACTCTGAAATATCCTGTCTAAATTAGATTGCAAGCTCTTCTGAGCAGGGACTGTCTATTGTATGTTAAAATGTACAGCACTGGGTAAACCTTTCAGCACAAAAGAAATAATAATAAATAGTAGCAGAGCAGTAAAGTCACTTTATTGGCATCAATCAATAGAGGGAGAACAACTAAAGGGAAGAATGAGATCAGTGATATTAGAGAAGAACTTCTCATGGAAAAGTCGACAGAGGCAGACAAACATGAATACACACACACACAAAGGTAGACACACCTATAATCACAGATATGAAGCCAGACACTCACACGCACACAGATGTAGATAGAGTGGCTACAAAGAGCAAGATTTTCTGATATAATAACACCAATTCAATACTTTTGACTTTGGCAATAGTTCAGAAAAACAAAAGCTTGGACTTACCTCAAAGATACCCTAAAGGGAAGAATGAGAGCAGTGATATTAGAGAAGAACTTCTCATGGGAGAGTCATACAGCAGCAAAGTCACTTTATTGGCATCAATCAATAGAGACAGACACACATATGTTCACAGATATAGACAGACACACAGAAATACAGAGACAGACACACACATATACACAGAGGAAGACACAGTGGCTGAAGGATACTGGTTTGCTGTCAGATTCCTCCATATCCAATGGTTCTGAAACTGGAGACATAGCCCACCACGAGCTCTCCGCAACCATCTGTGCAACTGGGTGTAGGAGGGTAGTTGCTCCGTCAAGACTTGTAAATAATTATTATTTGTATTTTTTGTAACTTCCACCACATTTACAACCCACCAACTTCTTCAGTGGCATCTCCCCAATAAGATAATAATAATAATAATTTTTATTTTGTATATCGCCATACCCAGGGAGTTCTAGGCGGTTCACAACAGTTAGTTGAAATACAATCAGTGTGGTTGAAATTGAAGAACATAGTAGCACAATCATAAAGTCAAAGTAGTTATAACTAGTTATAACAAAAAAAAGAGAGCCACTGCCACTCATGAATTCAAACTCTCTGTCTAATATGCCAGTACCAAAACTCAGCAGCAGGAGCTTCTGGGTACTTAGTTAATAATTATCATATTATAAGTATTAATAATATAGAGTTTCCCTTTTTTTACTTGCTGTGATGGCAGCGATAGGATTCCATCACCTTGCAGAGTCAAAATATGGCCCCGAGGGGAGGGAACAAGAGAAGAAGAACGTGGCCCAATAAAATCTTCTCAACGGTGCAGCCTGCAGAGTCCCTGCGTGGGAACCAACGTCCCAGTGTGGCTTTCCTATTAGCCGCTGAAAGCACCCACGTCCCAACACTTACCTGGGATATCCAGGAGCTGCCTCATATTATTGATTGCTGCCAATGCTGGGGTGCAGCCAGTTGAGCTGGAATGGCACTTCCCTCCCCCGCTGGAACAGAAGCAGGGCCCTGAGGGAAGGAGCCATAAAAATCACTGGCATTTTCTCCGTGCCGGTTTGTAGTGAAATTGGAGGCATAGATATCTTAACTTCCCGATGCCAATTTTAAATTTGATCATGTTGTGATCACTCATCCCCAGCGGGACCGAGACTTCCACATCTGTTGTCCTTCCAGTTTATCCCCGGAAAGTTGAAGTCTCCAATGATCGTTACGTTTCCTGTTCTACATTCATGGTTGATTTCCTCCATCATTGCTGTGTCTGCTTCTTCCGTTTGTGCTGGGGGTCGATAGTAGAGGCCAATTTTTGCGTCTGCTCCGCTCTGTCCTGGAATCTTTAACTTGAGTCCCTCTGGATAAAGATTCCAGGACAGAGCGGAACAGACACAAAAATTGGCCTCTACTATCGACCCCCAGCACAAACGGAAGAAGCAGAAACAATAGGAGACTGCTTCCTGGAACAATTGGTGGGAGCACCGACAAGAGGAACCGCAACCTTGGACTTAGTCCTAAATGGCATAACTGGAAGGACAACAGATGTGGAAGTCTCGGTCCCGCTGGGGACGAGTGATCACAACATGATCAAATTTAAAATTGGCATCGGGAAGGGGAAGCGAATCAGGACCCAAACCACAACTTTTAACTTCAAAAAAGGGAATTATGATAGCATGAGAGCTATGGTAAAAAAACGACTCAAGAAAATGACAGCCAAAATCAAAACGGTCGACCAAGTATGGTCCCTACTAAAGAATACCATCACTGAAGCGCAGATTCTCTACATTCCGCAGATATCCAAAGGAAGGAAAAATAAGAACAAAGGAGAACTATAGGCTAAAAAGTGACAAGTCCCCTGGACCGGATGGAATTCACCTGAGAGTACTAAAGGAACTTAAGATGGAAATCGGAGAGCTTTTACAAACCCTAGCTAACTTGTCAATTAGAACCGGAAAAATACCAGACGACTGGAAGATAGCGAATGTCATTCCAATCTTCAAAAAAGGATCGAGAGGGGAACCGGGCAACTATAGACCTGTGAGTCTTACGTCGGTTCCTGGGAAGATGGTTGAAGCAATAATCAAGGATAGCATAGTGCAACACCTGGAGAATCATGACCTGATGAGAGCTAGTCAACACGGCTTCAGGAAGGGGAAGTCATGCCTGACGAATTTACTTCAATTTTTTGAGAAGGTGAACAAACAAATTGATAGTGGAGACCCGGTGGATATAATATATTTGGATTTCCAGAAGGCGTTCGACAAGGTTCCACACGCTAGACTTCTGAGGAAACTACAAAGCCATGGGATTGAAGGGGATATACTACGATGGATAGCAAATTGGCTGGAGAACAGATTGCAGAGGGTAAGCATAAATGGAAAGTTCTCGGACTGGGAAAATGTGACAAGCGGTGTGCCCCAAGGCTCAGTTCTTGGACCCATATTATTCAATATATTCATAAATGACCTGGAAGAGGAAACCACGAGTAATATAATCAAGTTCGTAGATGACACGAAACTATGTCGACCAGTTGGATCACATAAGGACATTGAAGAACTCCAGAGAGATCTGAACCAGCTAGAAAAATGGGCAGAAAAGTGGCAGATGAAGTTTAATGTAGACAAATGCAAAGTGATGCATCTGGGTACGAAAAACAAGGAACATGATTATATAATGTTAGGTGTGACATTGGGCAAAAGCGAACAAGAAAAGGACTTGGGGGTACTGATAGACAGGACCCTGAAGCCATCGGCACAATGCGCAGCGGCGGCAAAGAAAGCAAACAGGATGTTGGGCATGATAAAAAAGGGTATTACAAGTAGATCGGCGGAAGTCATCACGCCTCTTTACAGAGCAATGGTCAGACCACACCTGGAGTACTGTGTCCAACACTGGTCTCCTTACCTAAAGAAGGATATAACTCTGCTGGAGAGGGTGCAGAGGCGAGCCACGAAGCTAGTAAAAGGTATCGAGAATTTGAGATACAATGAACGCCTCGTAAAACTAGGATTGTTCACCCTCGAGAAGAGAAAGCTACGAGGGGATATGATAGAGACTTTCAAAATACTAAAAGGTTTTGACATAATAGAGCAAGAAGCAGCATTATTGACGTTGTCAAATGTGACTCGGACGAGAGGCCATAGACTAAAATTGAGGGGCGACAAGCCCAGGACTAATGTCAGAAAGTTCTGTTTTACACAGCGAGTGGTGGACACTTGGAATGCTCTCCCGGAGGAGGTGGTGACGGAAATCTCCATTATGGGATTCAAGTGCAAGTTGGACGCACACCTGCTTGCAAATCACATTGAGGGATACGGGAAAACAGGGTCTTCATCAGGGAACACCTAGGACGTAAACAGGGAACACCTGGATTGGCCTCCGCGTGTGCGGGCCACCGAACTGGATGGACCTATGGTCTGATTCGGTGGAGGTATTTCTTATGTTCTTATGTTCTAAAGTCTCCATGGTCCTAGCGGCTGCTATGTGAGAAAACGAGGCTGGCAAGTCTGTAAGGGCAACAGACCCACGCTTGTTCTGAAGAAGGGCTTGTTAGGTTTTCCTTCTTTTTTTTAGCGATTGTTGTTCTAGCCAAAAATACTTGTGATTAGTTGTCACAGGCAAAAAACTGGCAGTTGAAGAAATCAGTTTCTCTGTCTCTGAAGAACTGTGAGAAACAGGTCAGAATTTCACACTTTTTTATGTGTAAATCTCTTTATTAAAGGTTCAGAAAACAACAGCAAACAAGTGCAGTAAAGTAATTTCAAAAACAATCAGCAGTTAGAGTGTATCAGCAACCAACCCCATCCCCTCCCACCCCGGGAGCAGCAGCAGCAGCAAGTGCATAGAAAGGGATACCTCCGTTAACCACTCAAACCCCAAGTTTGTTCTGAAGTCATGCAAAAGGGAGTCCAACATCTGTTTTTCAGAGCTCCCACATCTCTCCTTTCCATCAGTGCATGGTGGATCATCAGAGACCTCCAATGTGACATAGTAGCTGGTTGTGGGGAAAGCCAGCAATGCAAAATACTAGTTCTGCCCAAAACAATGGCTTTCCTAATAAAGGCTGCACAACCCGGTCGAATAGGGTGAAGACGGACCTGCAACGTAAAAAGAAAACTAGGATGTAAGCGCCATGAGCAATTCCAAAGTTGTGCCACATATGCTATAAGTTGAATCCAAAACATGTGTCCAAGAGTGGCGTGTGTCTGCAAACATTTAATCCAATGATCACCTGCACAAATGTATAATTACGTTCTTTGTCTGTGGCTTGAGTCAGATGTTTATGACCTAGCTGCAGGCCCTTTTTCAACATATCCGGCGTTCTAGAGACCCGTAGTTCTTGAGTCCATTTCTGCGCTAGTCCAACAAAGTTCATCTCTTCATCAGCGGACACGTACGAAATAATGTCACCCGAGGACGGCCTTCGCTGCCTCCCAAAATAGGACTGGACTCTCTAAGTGTAGAGAATTAAAGTGAAGGTATTCATCCCATTTAGTCTGTAAATAAGCAGTAAATTGTTTATCCCCATGTAAATATGCCGGGAACCACCACCCACACCCAAGGCCCGATGGGCCACCCATAGAGACATCCAAACAAATTAAATTATGGTCAGATACCTCCAAGAGACCAATTGGAGCCTCTTCTACCTGAGTAAATAAAGATTCAGCAGTCAAAAGGTAGTCAATGCACGAAAAGGTATGATGCACTCTAGACTGGTGGGTATAATCATGGTCGGTTGGATGTAAGAGATGCCCTGGGTCCACCAACCCCAAGGATCGGCAAAAGTAAGGAATACAATCTGAAGGCAAACGAAAACCCAAAAACTTGAAAAAGGGGGGTTTAATGCAATGCAAGTTCATCCAGCATGGAGCTAGCAAGAAACCGTCCTCACCAGCCAATCACGTCACATGACCTCACACTTTTTTTTAAATTACGGCCCTAAGGGTTAGAAAGCCAAGGCTTTCCTAACTAAAAATGACTTTTTTCTTTTTCCTATTAATATTTTTCTGATACAATAACACCAATTCAATACTTTTGACTTTGGCAATTGTTCAGAAAATCAAATGTTTGGACTTACCAAATTATAAGTAATGCAAACCTAAAGGGAAGAATGAGGAAGCGATAAGAGACAACAGACAAGATGACTTTGTTTAAAGAATGGAAAAGGTCAAAAATGGATGAAAACTGGAAAAAGCATAAACATCACAGGTGCCATAAGGCAGTAAAAGGGGCCAAAAGAGACTATGAGGAAAAAATAGCTCAGAAGGCGAAGAACTTCAAGCTGTTCTTTCAATATATTAAGGGGAAAAGACCCGCGAAGGAAGCGGTGGACCATTGAATGACCATGGAATAAAGGGAGCGCTAAAAGAGGACAAAGCAATTGCCTACAAACTGAACACATTTTTTGTGTCTGTATTTAACAAAGAAGATGTACACAGCATACCGGAACCCATCAGGCTATATGCTGGAAATGAAGATGGAAAGCTGACAGGATTGACGGTCAGTCTAGAGGAGGTTTGTAGGCAGATTGATAGGCTTAAGAGCGATAAATCCCTGAGATTGGATGGCATCTATCCGAGGGTCATCAAGGAACTGAAAGGGACCATAGCAGAATTGCATCAACTAATAGCCAATTTGTCAATCAAATCGGGAAAGATTCCAGAAGACTGGAAGGTGGCGAATGTTATGTATCTCTTCCACCCTGCAACGGGTGGCTTTTGGTTTACATATTTAAATACCTTAAGCCTTTTGTTACTATTTAGGCTTCATTTCGGATGTTCGGTATCAGATTGTTAAATTTCCGGATGTGACATCAGACGCCGTCGGACTAGTATTTAATCCCGTGAGTTTGGGTAAAGTATGAAAGACGACGACGACGGCTAAAGTGGCTTATCTATCGGGCCGTGATACTATGCAGTCTCCCCATGGTTAAAACTTAAAATCTAAAATTTAAAATCTTAAAATCTAAATCTTACTGGCATAAACAGGTATGTTAAAAGAGAATTTTAAATTGATCCTTGGGTATTTGAAAATAGAGTTGTAATATAAAGAACCTCCCGGTATTATTGAGAGTTGAAAGTAGTTGAAATAAAAAAATGTTATTGCATTTGATAACCTCTTTTAGAAGCCTTTTAGGAAATACTGGATATTTAATGCGTGTCACCGTTAGCTCCGCCACTATGCGTTCATTAACGCGAGTATGAATGTAAGCTCTCATGCTATTTACATATTGTAAAATTTGAATTTAAGTCCTATTTTGTTTTGTGAGGTGAATTGGGGGAAGGGGGGTCTGAATTTGGCAGTTTTTAAGGTTTCTGCATGTCCTCCTGTTTCCCTACTTAAAAAATCCTAAAATCGCTGTTTTTGTGACTTGTTATATGTGAAAAATATCATGATTTTGACGTGAATTTCTTAACTGTGGCCATCTTGGATTTTTAGCAGTCTTTTTTTTCAAAAGCTCCCTGCTCTTCCAAAACAAATTTTTGCCTCACAACCTGTTGGGATGGAGTCCTTGGGCTATCCTATTGTAAATTCTTGCCAGGATTGCAAAAATTTAGCACCTCAGGAGCATTCTTGTGCCATGTGGCAAAGCTTAGACTCTTTCTTGACTGAGCAGGGAACAAGACGCTCAGCTAGCCCATTGGGACAGTCTTCTCTCTGTTTGGGGGCTCAGCAAGGCTGAAGGTTCTGCACGACAGGATACAGACTGTCCGTAGCCCGAGAAACAAGATGCAGTCAAAGGGTGACTCTCTGCTTCAGGGTCTGGAGGCTTTCCCAAATTTTATGACATTATCTGTGGAATGTGTTTCAGAGCAGCCATTCTTCTCTTGCATATTCCTGCTCCACAAGGGACTTGTCTTTGGCTGGTGTTACTTCTTTGGGCACAGCCTCTTCACAGTCAACCACTGGTCAGGGACTGGCTGACCCCGGCCTGGGGGATACTGTTGATGATACTGACCAGCTTGCAGACAGACCCCTTGTTTTCCGGTGCTGTGCTTCCCATGACTGGGGATCTAGGGCCATATGCTGGATCTTCAGATCCCTCAGAGGTTTAGAAACTGGAGATGATCCCACGGTTCTGAGTTTATTTAAATCTGCAGCTTTGCCTACTCTCATCCCAGAGTCTATGCAGGAGTTGAACTTAATCACTCAGCCGGCTCCGTCCACTTTTTTTTTTGTGGCTATGTGGTGTGCAGTTGCAATCTATTGATTTTCCCTTTCGGTTCTCGGAGCAATGGGTCTCTCCGGGTTACAAAAGCATTTTCTCGTTGGTATCCAATGCGTAGGAGTGCCAGTAGCTTCTTGGTCAGGCTAAAGTGGACTCTTTGGTGGCGCAGGTGACTAAGTGCATCTCCCTTCCCAGTGAGGGTGGTATGGTGCTTAAGGACATGCAGGACCACCAGGTAGAGGTGTCTCAAGGGCATAAGGCTGCACCAGCAGCATCCTTGGTCACACAAATATCTTAACCCTTCCTCTTTTACCTCCAGAAGATTCACCTACCTTCAGATAACCTTCCCCCAAATTACCCACCTTAACACCTTCCAATTAAACAAATACCATAAATAGATTGTAACCTACCCTCTCTAACTGCATTCCATATGTATTTTTCATACAGTTCTTCACTGTCAGTTTATTTCCATCCTATAAGTTCACATAGAATTTTTCTTTTTTCAACCATCTTTATTTTCTCTTCTTTATTAATTTCCAGGTACTTTAGTTAGATTGTGAGACTTCGGGACAGTAAGGGAATTTTTTAAGTACCTTCTTACTTCTCATTTATAATCTTAATGTATATTTTCTTCAAACCGCTCAGAACCTAACGGATGTAGCGGTATATAAGAAATAAATTACATTACATTACATTTTATTTGTAGTTTGAATGCTGGTGCCGTTCCTGACGAAGCTCTTTTATTATGAGCGAAAGGGAGATCTTCCGTCGTCATGTCATGTCATGAAGCTAAGTACTTCATAATTCATATATTTTGAATGAGAAAGCACTTTGTGATTGATGAAAAAATCAGCACATCAATAACATTTAGAAATAAATATGCATCAATAACATTTAGAAATAAATATGCAAATAAGCGAATAAGATGGGCATAATATGGAACTAAGTTTTAAAATTAAAGTTTGAAAAAGAAGAAAATAATAATAATTAAAGAAAAATAAATAAATAAAGCAGTTTTTTGATAAAATTGAGAAAATAGGAGAATATACAGGACCAATGATAGCTCACTTTTTGGTTATTGGTTTGTGACATACATCGGGCCTTTAGCTGTGAGTGCTTGAGATCCTTAAGTATTACTCCTGTATATCCAGTTGGATATTTTCTCTTGTGTTTTAGCCAAATCTGTTGATTATTTAGTACAATTCAATATATGTCATATCTACAATAGTTCAGAAGAAAAAAGAATAAGATCAAAGGTTTGGGCTTAGCCTGTTAAATGTTAACATCTAAAGGGAAAAAAGAGAGCAGTGATTTTAGAGAGAAACTTCTCATGGGAAAGTTACAAAGCAGCAACTCACTGTGTTGGGATCAATTGACAGAGGCAAACAGACAAAGACAGAAATAGGACAGAATTATAGACAGACAGACAGAAATATGCAGTAAGATACAGACATGCACACATACAAACATGCACACGCAGACATACAGACAGAAATAAACACTGGCTACAATTCAATATATGTCATATCTAAAATAGTTCAGAAAAAAAAAGAATAAGATCAAAGGTTTGGGCTTACCAATCTGAAACGCTAAAGGGAAAGAAAAGAGCAGTGATTTTAGAGAGAAACTTCTCATGGGAAAGTTACAAAGCAGCAACTCACTGTGTTAGGATCAAGTGACAGAGGCAGACAGACATAGACAGACAGACAGAAATATGCTGTTAGCCTTCAAATAATTTGGCTGGTGGTTGGCAGGAACTGAAGACCATAGAGGTACTTAGAAAGGTATTATCTGAAAAAAAGATCACTTAGAAATTAGGCACTTTGAAGTTTAGTATATGCCGTTGTGGATTGATGGTGTTAGATAGAGACATGCACACATACAAACAAACACATGCATACATACAGACAGAAATGAACACTGGCTACAATTCAATATATGTCACATCTACAATAGTTCAGAAGAAAAAAGAATAAGATCAAAGCTTTGGGCTTACCCAATATTGAGGAAGTTACATTTAAAGGGAAAAAAGAGAGCAGTGATTTTAGAGAGGAACTTCTCATGGGAAAGTTACAAAGCAGCAACTCACTGTGTTGGGATCAATTGACAGAGGCAGACAGACAAAGACAGAAATTGGACAGAATTATAGACAGACAGAAATATGGTGTTAGATACAGACAACACAAAAGAATCCAACAAAAACCGCAGTACCGCCAGCGAAAAGCAAAAACAAAAAAACAAACTGCAGGATCCTACGTACGAGATGGAGGCATTGTTTATTGTACCAAATATTTTATGGGTAAAGAGTTTTGAATAACACCCTAATATGTTTAAGATCAGTATGTCTGACACTATTTTCAGTTCTTAATAGATTACATATAGACTCAAATGGTAAAGCCACTATGTACATTTGTGTTTAAAGTGTTCATCTATTTTTGCAACTTCTCAGACAATGTTTATATGTTCCTATTTCTTTAGATAGTATCCATATGAGATTGGTTTGTTTTTTTTTGCTTTTATTTACATCTCCTTGTTTTTCTGATCTTGATGACTGTCCTTCACTCATATGGGTACTTCAGCTCTACTTTCAGTTTTTTACACAACAATATCCAAATAGCACCAAAAGGTTCCACAAAGAAAATGGCTTCCTGTACAGTACAGACGTCTGTTTAAAAGTTTGTGTATAGCCTTTAAAACTCTTCATCTTTCCAACCCTCTGAAAGACACAATGACAGTAAATGAAAAATCCTTATAATTGAAAGTCAAAGAAATGTGTGTGCATTGGAACCCATTACATCTTTCTTGGTGGGGGAGAGTCCAAACTATTAAAACTATGATTTTGCCTGTAGTTTGCTACCAAATAAGTGTGTTGCTGGTTTATTTTCAAGGGTCCTTTTATAAAAAATTGAATGGAATTCTCACTAAGAAAGAAAGAAAGGAAGGAAGAAAGGGGGGGACAAGGAGACAGAAAGAAAGAAGGAAGACAGACAGACAGAAAGGGGGCATGGCGAGAGAAAGAATGAAGGGGGTAGGTGAAAGAAAGAAAAAGTTGGAGGAGGGAATGAGGTCCGGAGGAGAGGAAGCATACAGGAGGCTGAAAGAAAGGGAAAAAAATTGGATGCACAGTCAGAAGAAGAAAGTTGCAACCAGAGACCCATGAAATCACCAGATAACAAAGGTAGGAAAAATGATTTTATTTTTAATTTAGTGATCAAAATGTGTCCATTTTGAGAATTTATATCTGCTGTCTATATTTTGCACTATGGCCCCCTTTTTACTAAACTGCAATAGCGGCTTTTAATGCAGGTAGCCTATGAGAATCGAGAGCAACACAGGGCATTCAGCACAGCTCCCTGCGTTATCACAGGCTGAGTTATCACAGTTTAGTAAAAAGGGAGGGTGTATATTTGTCTATTTTTGTATAGTTGTTACTGAGGTGACATTGCATAAAGTCATCTGCCTTGACTTCTTTGAAAACCTGTGCAATATAAATGATAATTAACATTTTCTCTTCATACTGTGTTTATTGTTGGTAGATCATTTTGACTTGGTCACGAAGGTAAGGGAAGGGAGGGAGAGGAGCTGCTGAAAGACATCTAGTAATCCTTGCAGGCTTGACTGTGCAGGGAATAATTTTTGTAAAATCATGTTTTGTTATGTGATTGGCATTATTTAGACTTTAATTTCTATGAATGAATAGAATGAAAATAATATAAAATTGCTTGCATGTTTTTATGTGCGTGCACTGAAGGGAAATGGAGAGTGGGCTGAAGACGCTGAAGGGAAATGGGGAAGAGAAAGTGGGGAGAAGATGCTGATTTATAAATTGATAATTGTACAGAATATTGTTTCTTTTTATACTTTAAAGTTCAGTATAACAGTATTCGAGGCTTGTGTGGATGGGTCAGATGGTTTGCGGGGATGGGGACAAATTTTTTCAACAATTCAACTCAAATCAGAACCCTATATGGAAAAATATACACACTCTGCAACACTAAAAAGCCTTAATAACATAGATTCATCATCTACACAGCATAACATATACACCAAGAAGCTTGAGAAGCATGGTGAGTCTGGAAAATGTGCATGTGAAGGAGTGCAAACATTACCCCTGACGCAGCGATACAATGCGAAACGGAGGGTTCCCAGTTGGGTTCAGCGGCTGCCTGGCCTTGATGGAGAAGCCAGTAGCAGCTAAGTGGTTTTTTCTTGTTTAACTGCTTTTTATGCTATGTCCTGGACCGTATTGCTACAGTTCTCATTAGCCCACTGATATCACCATTTGGGGCATGAGTGCCCTGGCGTGCTGTTTGATATCACTCTGCAGGCTATCACAGTGCTTTTTTCCTTACATAATTTTGCTTACACGCAGGAGTGATGTCTTTGAAGGAGTGGAGTTTTTTGGTCAGATGAAGCCGAACTGAGGCTGTTTTCTCCACTTCTTGTTTTGCTTCTTGGTGTGTATGTTATGTTGTCTTCTTGACATCCACCACCCTGTATTGGTTTGGTACACTGCTTTGTTCTTTATAAGCCTCTCGCATTGCCTCTCTATTATATATATATATATCTCTGTAGTATATGTACAATCTCCTGCATGGTAAATCTACATTGTTCTTCGCTGTTTAAACACCTTTACTGAATATGTACAGTTCTCATTGTATCTTCGCTGTAAATGTACAGTCTCTTACGTTGTAAACCGCTCTGAACTGTTTGTGGTACTGCGGAATATAAAATAAAGTTATTATTATTATTATTATTATTATATGATTAAGGCCTTTTAGTGTTGCAGAGTGTGTATCTTTTTCCATTTAGGGTTCTCATTTGAGTTGAATTGTTGGAATATACTAACCCTGGTCCCGAGGTACAGTGTTTAGTGTGACAAATTTTTTCCACATGTCATTCTCTAGGCTCTGTCACGAATCGATTTCGACTATGTGAGGGCAAGAGGGGTGTCAGTCGGGTTGATGTAGCCATCGTAGTGCAAGCGGGCATGGGGTATGGCTCTCAAAAAAAAATCTTAATCGTTGTACTGCTGATTTTGGCTCTTTTGACTAATGAGTTTGCCTACCACTGTCCTAGGGCATCAGGCTACCAATTAAATTAATTTAGGAATATTTCAATAAGAAACCAAAAATGAGCCTAAGGGATATTTGAAGCATTGAGACAAAGCAAAAGATTTTTACTACTCAATCTCTATGGGCTTCAGGGCCGTTACCACTGAGCAGCCACTAGCACAGCTTTGTAAAACAGGCTCTATGAGACAAGCTTGGTTTTTTCTGTTATATAGGGATTTTAGGACCCCTGTTCATTTGCAAAAATGAGTTCAAAGTCTAATAGATGCTGGCATGGTCATCTTGATATAGGGACACTGGATCATCTGTTGTATTATTGCCCCTCAATACTCGGCTTCTAGAAGTCACAATTAATAGGATACTGGATACTTCCATTCTAATGTCATGTGATATTGTCCTATTCAGAACTATATTACAATCCAAGTCTCCAATTTCTGCAGCTAAGAAATGGTGACGGAACCCACAAGGGAAAAAGCGATATTGGATCTGGTCCTCACAAATGGAGAGAGTATCTCTAATGTTCGAGTGGGTGCTCACCTGGGTAGTAGCGATCATCAAACGGTTTGGTTTGATATAATGGCTAAAGTGGAGAGCGGCCGCACGATACTTAAAGTCCTAGATTTCAAATGTACGGACTTTAATGCAATGGGAAAGTACCTGAAGAAAGAGCTTTTAGGATGGGAGGACATAAGAGAAGTGGAAAGACAGTGGTCTAAGCTGAAAGGAGCGATAAAAATGGCTACGGACCTTTATGTGAAGAAAATTAATAAAAACAAGAGAAAAAGGAAGCCGATATGGTTCTCCAACCTAGTGGCTGAGAAAATAAAGGCGAAAGAGTTGGCGTTCATGAAATATAAAAAAACCCAAGAAGAGGAGAGCAGAAAGGACTACAGGGTGAAACTGAAAGAAGCCAAGAGAGAGATACGTTTGTCGAAGGCACAGGCGGAAGAACAAATGGCTAAAAATGTAAAAAAGGGAGATAAAAATTTTTTCAGATATATTAGTGAAAGGAGGAAGATAAAAAATGGAATTGCTAGGCTAAAAGATGCTGGGAACAAATATGTGGAGAGTGATGAGGAGAAAGCAAATGTGCTAAACAAATACTTCTGTTCTGTGTTCACAGAAGAAAATCCTGGAGAAGGACCGAGATTGTCTGGCAAAGTTACACGAGAAAATGGAGTAGATTCTGCGCCGTTCACGGAGGAGGGTGTTTATGAGCAACTTGAAAAACTGAAGGTGGACAAAGCGATGGGACCAGACGGGATCCATCCCAGGATACTAAGGGAGCTCAGAGAGGTTCTGGCGAGTCCTATTAAAGACTTGTTCAACAAATCTCTGGAGACGGGAGTGATTCCTGGGGATTGGAGGAGAGCGGATGTGGTCCCTATTCATAAAAGTGGTCACAGGGATGAAGCAGGAAACTACAGGCCGGTGAGCCTCACTTCAGTTGTTGGAAAAATAATGGAAGTGTTGCTGAAAGAAAGGATAGTGTGTTTCCTTGAATCTAATGGGTTACAGGATCCGAGGCAACATGGCTTTACATAAGGTAAATCGTGCCAAACGAACCTGATTGAATTTTTTGATTGGGTGACCAGAGAGCTGGATCGAGGACATATGCTAGATGTAATTTACTTGGATTTCAGCAAAGCCTTTGATACAGTTCCTCATAAGAGGCTGTTGAACAAACTTGAAGGGCTGAAGTTAGGACCCAAAGTGGTGAACTGGGTCAGAAACTGGCTGTCGGACAGACGCCAGAGGGTGGTGGTTAATGGAAGTCGCTCGAAGGAAGGAAAGGTGACTAGTGGAGTCCCTCAGGGTTCGGTGCTGGGGCCAATCCTGTTCAATATGTATGTAAGTGACATTGCTGAAGGGTTAGAAGGAAAAGTGTGCCTTTTTGCAGATGATACCAAGATTTGTAACAGAGTAGACACTGAAGAGGGAGTGGAAAATATGAAAAAGGATCTGCAAAAGTTAGAGGAATGGTCTAATGCCTGGCAACTAAAATTCAATGCAAAGAAATGCAGAGTAATGCATTTGGGGATTAATAATAGGAAGGAACCGTATATGCTGGGAGGAGAGAAGCTGATATGCACGGATGGGGAGAGGGACCTTGGGGTGATAGTGTCCGAAGATCTAAAGGTGAAAAAACAGTGTGACAAGGCAGTGGCTACTGCCAGAAGGATTCTGGGCTGTATAAAGAGAGGCGTAGTCAGTAGAAGGAAGAAGGTGTTGATGCCCCTGTACAGGTCATTGGTGAGGCCCCACTTGGAGTATTGTGTTCAGTTTTGGAGACCGTATCTGGCGAAAGACGTAAGAAGACTTGAGGCGGTCCAGAGGAGGGCGACGAAAATGATAGGAGGCTTGCGCCAGAAGACGTATGAGGAGAGACTGGAAGCCCTGAATATGTATACCCTAGAGGAAAGGAGAGACAGGGGAGATATGATTCAGACGTTCAAATACTTAAAGGGTATTAACGTAGAACAAAATCTTTTCCAGAGAAAGGAAAATGGTAAAACCAGAGGACATAATTTGAGGTTGAGGGGTGGTAGATTCAGGGGCAATGTTAGGAAATTCTACTTTACAGAGAGGGTGGTGGATGCCTGGAATGCGCTCCCGAGAGAGGTGGTGGAGAGTAAAACTGTGAATGAGTTCAAAGAAGCGTGGGATGAACACAGAAGATTTAGAATCAGAAAATAATATTAAAGATTGAACTAGGCCAGTTACTGGGCAGACTTGTACGGTCTGTGTCTGTGCATGGCCGTTTGGAGGAGGATGGGCAGGGGAGGGCTTCAATGGCTGGGAGGGTGTAGATGGGCTGGAGTAAGTCTTAACAGAGATTTTGGCAGTTGGAACCCAAGCACAGTACCGGGTAAAGCTTTGGATTCTCGCCCAGAAATAGCTAAGAAGAAAAATAAAAATAATAATTTAAATTGAATCAGATTGGGCAGACTGGATGGACCATTCGGGTCTTTATCTACCGTCATCTACTATGTTACTATGTTACTATGACTGGGATTGATGATCACAAAAAACTGGAAAAATTGCGATGGACTGAATCCTACCTTTTGGTGGAATCCCTGTGCTTATTCTATCGATATGAAAGTATGAATTCAGAACTAACTGGTCATTATAAAAACTTTAAGGAGATTTGGGGCCCATTAGCAGATTTTCTAATCACCAATTAATAGTAGAAGCCTTCCTTTGTTTAATAGAGTTTTATACACATCCGGGAGAGGGGAAGATATTTAAATTTAAATCACTTTGGAAGATTTTTTTTCAGGGTAAATCTAAATGAAATTCATGGCATCAGTAAATCTATTATTAAATTAACCATTTGAATAGTATATTGTTTTTATATTTTTTATTTTCATTGTAAGAATATCTTGTTTGATTGTTTTATCTTTCCTATTAATATTGCCATTCTCTTCATCGTGATTTGTTTTGTAAAAAGTTTAGATTTTTTGCATTAAGAGGGACATCAAGTGAAAAATAAAAATAAACATAATCAAAAGAACCAAAAGATTGTGGGACAGAAAATCAGATGTACTAGTTTGTAGTTTATTATGTGGCCAAAAATGGAGGCTTCTGTGGTTTGCTCTTCGTTTGTAGTCTCTTAAACTGCAAGGATTTTTTGTGACTATCACGTTTTTATGTTTAAGACAGCCAAGCGCCCTATAAGACCCTTGAGGAAGGCATTTTACTTTGTCAGAACTCGGCCTGTGTTATTTGGTTTTTATTTTATTGGTCACTTGTAACTATATACATCCTTTTTAGATTGTTTTTAAGTCATTTGTTAAGTCATTTTGTTGTTTTGTTGCTTCTTCTCTTTTGTGCAACATTTTGGATTTTGTTCTTTTGTCTTAAGGCATTTCTGGTGCAAGATATTGTATTCAGTTCTGATGAATCAGAGAAATTCAAACAAATTTCTGTAATTCTGGATGATGTAATGGGCCTGTTTGACAAACTGAATAGTAGCAAATCAACTGGACCAGATGGTATACATCCCGGAGTGCTGATAAAAATGAAAAATGAAATTGCAGAGCTATTGTTAGTAATTTGTCATTTTTCATTAAAATGCTGCATAGTACCAGAAAACTAGAGGGTGGCCAACGTGACGCTGATTTTTAAAAGGGTTCCAGGGGTGTTCTGGGAAATTATAGACCAGTAAGGCTGACGTCAGTGCTGGGCAAAATGGTTGAGACTATTATAAAGAACAAAATGACAGAATCTTGTAAGTATGGATTAATGAGAGAAAGCCAACATGGATTTAGTCAAGGGAAATCTTGCCTCACCAATCTACTGCATTTCTTTGAAGGTGTGAATGAAGATGTGGATGAAGGTGAGCCATTTGATCAAGTTCAAGTTTCAAGTTTATTTAAAATTTGATTACTCGCCTATCTTGAATTCTAGGTGAAATACAATAGTAAAAAAAAGGGGAATACAAAATTTAAACAAAGACAAATAAAATCTAAATACAAAGAGAAAATGACAAATAACAAGAAGGAAAGAGGAGGAACCACAATAAAGTTTAGGCTAGAAGACATTAACGGAAAATACAATGGGAATAAAGGGAAAAATTCAATACTGCTGAATACCTATTGACAGGTACGAAAAGAAGAAAGAAGTTAAAAAAGAAAAAGGAAGATTAAAGAAGAACACCAGATTCATCTGGTGTGATATAACATTAGCTGAGCTGATGTCACCTGCTGGTAATATTTATTGAATGATGGTGTGGGTAAAATGGGGGGCAGAGGGTGAGGGGAATATATGAAGTGTTGTCAAGGGTCTATAGAATAAGGATTGACAAGTTTATAAGGGAAGATAAAAAGGGTTAATAGACAGGGCTTGTAAGAAAGAAAAATGATTAGGGAGGTTTCTAAGGTGATGGGGTGGAGCAGTCACGTGATTGTTGGATGTTATGGCAGGCTGGAGTGAATTCTGTAAGGAAAGGGGAACAGTAGAATACTCTCTTCATGAAAAGATTATCCCTCCCTCCCTCCCTCCCATTTGTGCTGGTGTTATGTTTTGTGTAAGTGTTGTGGAGGGGGAGTGTGGGGGGTACAGGTTTTATGTTGATTTGGGTGAGTTTGGTGGAGCTTTGCACATTGATCCTTATAAGGGACTTAAGTCAGAGGGGCAGACGGTCAGTATAGTGGCCAGGGATAGAACGGGACATAAGAAGCTGGGTGCAACAATGCCCTCCATGTGTTGCTGAATAGAAATTGAGAGAGGAAAACTCTTCTAGTGAGGCCACTAAAGCTACTGAAGTGGAAGTTAAGGCCTATATGAGAATAAAAATAGGGTAAAGAAGAGAGAAACACATCTGATTCTGAGATGCAGACGGATGTCTGAAAAGGCTAAATTACCTTATCAGGCAGTTGGCTGCGATTTGTACAGTGCACAGAATCTTGTGCTACCCAAAGGCAAATGGATAGTAGTGTCAACTGATCTCCAGATAGCAGTGCCGGAGGGGTGTTACGGATGAATAGCGTCCAGGTCCGGGCTGGCAGCAAGATATGGTTTGCATGTGGGAGCTGTAGTCATTGATCCAGATTACCAGGGTATAGTGAAAATCCTTTTGTTTAATATGGGGGAAGAGGATTATAAAATAAAAGTAGGGGATCGAATTGCCCAGATAATTGGTGAAAAAGCACACTTTCCGACCATATTAGAAGTTGACTCTCTTGACACCACTGAACGGGGTTAGGTTCCACAGGAAAAGGTGAGAAGTCAGCTAGGCATAAGAACGCAGAGGTCATGTCTCGGCGTGGGGAAGAAAATATGCCGGTGCCCCAATCTAGGCAAAAGACAAATAGGTTCTCGGTGAGGGGGATATGTCACAGGGAAGTGAAAGGACTGGTTGTGCTAGTTAATGGGCTGGCTGTCTCTCTGACCTTAAAGCAAAAAAAGATTACTGGAAGCCTTAGCGGCTTGTGCGGGTTTCTTGCCTTCCTTTTGGAGCAAGAACCATAAAGTTTTAGACTGTGGCAATTAGCATTGCCCACTCTTGGCAGTCTCTTTGGAGACCTTTTCCTTTTGAAGTTTTTGCCATAGGCTGGATTGTGGGTCCTAGTTGGGAGGGACCACAGCCAACGGTCATTGTGGGAGGAGGTCCCTTCTGCCCTGAGCTCTGCATCCAGAGAGTTCAGAGGCGGGTCTAGTCTAAAGCTTCCAGAAGTGATTGCCAGCAGAGACTGTATCCGACTAATAGAGTGTATTCTAAACGTAGTTGAATCTATGGACTACTGCCTTGATGTAATGAAGAGTCATTTTGGACTATTTTTCTTTTGGAACTGTGAAGGCAATTGAGGGTTGTGAAAGCGGAAGTTCCTATGGGAATAAAGAACTTTGTTTTGGAAGCAAAACTGGGTGTTTTTCATTTGATCCACCAACTCCAATCAGTACTGATAATCCGCTCGGTCAGCACCATGTGCTCTGGGCTCTTTTGGTCAATCCTGCTTGGGCGCGGCCCGGCCTAGGTGATGCACGGTGACAATATGCAGCCCCACTTGATGGCGAGTAACAAACTGAAAAAGCACATGAGAGGTGGGAAACATCCTGAATAAGAATTAAGATGAAAATTCACCATGCAGAAGCTGTTGGTCGCTCTCTATGATCGACAATGGACACAGGCGTAATCAGGTGTGCTCTGGGGTAGCACGAATTAATACAATGTGCTATCGGAGAGGAGAGAAAGAGTTCTTTCTCTGTGCTATCATATTGCATTTTATTGTTTCTTTGTTTTCTTGTGTTCCTCAGTAGCTGATGTAGAGGAAACGAAGAGCTGATTTGGTTGGCGAAATGAGTAGTTGCCTAGAGGTAAAAACATAATGCTCCTCTGCAGTGGACAGCATGGAGACCTTGGTCTGCTGGAAAGGAATGCAAAGGAAGAAACGACGATGATAAAGTAATAGATTGGTGTAAATGAAAATCCTTACCAAGTGTAGGAAAGAATCTGGGATGAGTTCGGAAAAAACCAAACACTCTAGTACAAAAAATGTATGAAATAAGTAGAATAAGAAGGGAGTGTTTGAAGTTCACTACATTCTCAAATCTGCCCACTAAAGAACCCTCCCTCCCTGGTGCCCCTCTTTCATGCATATCTTTGTGCCCTCCCACCAGTTTGTCCCATTGACTTTTGAAGTCAGGTACACTACTGGCCTCGACCACCTGGCGTGGAAGTTTATTCCATCGATCAATCACCCGTTCGGTGAAGAAGTATTTCCTGGTGTCACTATGAAATCTTCCCCCCTTAAGTTTTAGCGGATGCCCTCTTGTCGCCGTGGGACCTGTAAGAAAAAAGATTTCTTCCTCCATCTCAATTCGACCCGTGATGTATTTGAATGTTTCCATCATGTCCCCCCTTTCTCTGCGCTCCTCGAGAGAATATAAGCGCAGTTTGGCCAGATGCTTCTTCAGCCTTCACATGCTAAGGAAAGTCAGACCCTATTTTCACCAAAAACACTTCGCAGTCCTAGTACAATCCATCATCCTCTCCAGATTGGATTACTGCAATTCTATCTACCTCAGCCTAACCAAGAAAAGCCTCCACAGACTTCAGCGGATTCAGAACGCCGCAGCTAAGCTTGTTTTCGCGAAAAGCAAATTTGATCACGTCTCACCACTCCTGTCTAAGCTCCATTGGCTCCCAGTAATCCCCAGGATCCACTTCAAATGTGCGTGTCTGGCCTACAAGATCCTACATGGCATCCTTCCTGCCGTTATCCCTCTATCCTGGAACTCCCCAACCCCTACTTCCTCCAGATCCTCCCAAATTTTTAAACTATCCTTCCCTTCCATAAAAGGTATTTCCCATGTAGGCAAACTTGGGTCATCCCTTCCCTTTAGAATCACTGAGATCTGGAATAACCTCACCTCCCCTCTCCGAACCTCAAGCTCCCTCCAACTCTTCCGCAAACACCTAAAAACCTGGCTATTCTCAAAACTGTAACACTTCCCCCCTCTTAGGCCTCTCACCTTCCCCCTTTACACCTAACTCTTTAATCACTCCATTGTAGTTCCTCTCTCATCCTTCTTCCTGTAAACCGTGCCGAGCTCCGCATTCGTGGAGATGGTGCGGTATATAAACTCAAGGTTTAGTTTAGTTTAGTTTAGACGTTCTTCATATGGGATGTCTTTAAGTCCTGAGACCATCCTAGTGGCCATTTTCTGGATCGACTCCATTCTCTTCACATCCTTTTGATAATGTGGCCTCCAAAACTGGACATAGTACTCCAGGTGAGGTCTCACTATGGATCTGTACAACGGTAGTACTTGTGTGAGAGTGGGTCCCCTACCCCGGCTCACCTAGTTAAAAGTCTTCTGGAGCAGGTGAGCCAGGACGTTCTTCCCTCTTCTGGTTAGATGCAGCCCATCCGGTCCCTGCAGTCCCTGAAGTGCATCTCCGTGGTCCAGGAATCCAAAGTTCATCTCCTTGCACCAACCCCTAAGCCACTCCTTAGTCCTCTTGATCCTTTCTTCCCTGGATCTTCCTTTGTCTCTTACTGGTAGGATTGAGGAGAAGACAACCTGCGCTTCGAGTTGCTTTAGTTCTTCCCTTAGGGCTTTAAAGTCTTCCTGTATCTTCTCCGGTGAGCTCCTGGCGGTGTCGTTTGTCCCGATGTGGATGAGGAGCATTGGGTAGTGGTCTTGGGGCTTGATTATTTCTCCAATGCAGGTAGTCACGTCCCTGATCTTGGTTCCTGGTAGACAGCAGACCTCTCTTGCCTGTAGATCTGGTCTGTATACCGGTCCCTCAGTTCCCCTCAGCATGGAGTCCCCAATGACGACCACTCTGCGCTTCTTCTTTTGGAGGCACTGATTTGTTGCTTCTTGGGATGGAGCTGTCTACCGGGTTTCGAGACTGCACTCCTGGAAGTCTTCCTGAATATCCTCCTGAGTTCTTCTGGCGGGTCTTTCTTGTAGGAGCTGAAATATGTTGCTCAGGGTGATGTGCGGAGTTGATGTGAGGTTGCTGAGCTTGCTTGAGGATAGCTAAGTGGAAGACTGTCTTCTGTGCTTGCTTGTAGTGGTGACTAGTTGCCAGGTTCCGTCGTCTCGAGTCTCTTTTTGTTTGCATGCAGAGGTGACTAGTTGCCAGGTCTCATCGTCCTCAGTCTCTTCTTGTACCCCAGCCGACACTTCCAATGTTGCATGTCTGGTTGGTTCGGGTGTCCTAAGGATGGTCCTGTCTTTGTGCCCTTTTTCAGAGACCTGAGACAGTTCTAGGAGGACTCCATCGATGAATGCCTCACTCTCCCGGATACTTCTCAGCCGCTGCACTTCTTCCCTCAGGCTCTTCAGTTCCTGCATGATGTCTCCGTTGTGCTGTTGCTGGGTGTCTTCTTCAGTCTGTACAGAAACTGACGTCTTCAGGTGGGGCTCAACTTCAGTCTGTACAGAGATCTCCGCCTTCCATCGGGGGAGGTCCTCTTCAGTCTGCATGGAGACTGTGGCCTTCATATGGATTTCTTCGGCCGGGGGGTTGACCTTGATTGTAGTCTTGGTGCTCCTTGTCTTCCCTGCCATTTCTGGTCTTGTCTTTTCACTTGGGTTTGTACTCTAGTTGTTGCTTGTACTCCGGTGGTTAGTTTGTCTGCTGTGTTTTGTTTTGCCTGCTTGCGCAGGTTAGTTTGCCCTCCTGCCTGCTGTTAGTCTTCGGTTGTTAGTTTGGTAGGTGTGTGAATGGGGTGTGAGTTTTCCTTTGTCTGGGGTCTGAGTTTTCCTTTGTCTGGTTGAGGTGGTTTGGATGAGGAAGTTGTTCAAGTAGGTTGGGCTATCTCCGTTTAAACTTTTAAATAGTAGACAGTAGAATTTGAATAGTATTCTTGCTGGAATTGGAAGCCAGTGAGAGTTGAGGTATGCCTCTGTGATGTGGTCGTGTTTCCTCAATGAGTAGATGAGTCTTAGAGCTGTGTTTTTAATTGTTTGTAGTTGTTTTGCTATTGTAGCAGGGCACGGGAGATAGAGGATGTTGCAATAGTCTAGTAGTCCTAGTATTAGTGATTGTACTATGAGCTGAAATTGTGTTTTCTCAAAGAATTGTCTGACTTGTCTTAAGTTTCTCATAACTGCGAATGATTACTGTACTGTTTTATTGATTTGCGTTTGCATGGTGCAGCACCTGTCTATTGTTATTCCCAGTAGTTTTAGGGTGGGTTGTATGGGGTAGTTAATTGCGTTGATTTCTATGTTGCTTATGGTTGGGGTTTTGTTATTTTCGAGGAGGATGAATTTTGTTTTGTCTGGGTTCAGTTTTTCAAAAAAAAAATGAAAATTGTCTGTTAGATTTGTTCTCCCTATTTGATTATTAATGTAAATGTACATCGCCTAGAAAATATGATAGGCGATTAATCAAATTCGATAATAAACTTGGAAACTTGGAAACTTCAGTTTCAGTTTGTGATCTTTCATCCAAGTCGCTACTATTTCAAATGTTTGGTGTAGTGCATCTGTCATGGAGGGCTTTGGTTGATTAAAAGATATGAGAATGGTGATGTCATCTGCATAACTGTAGGAAGATAGGCCTAGTTTGTCCAGGTGGGCACTGAGGGTGGCAGTGTAGAGGTTGAAAAGAGTAGGGGATAGTGGCGATCCTTGGGGTACGCCGCAGGGGTTTGACCAAGTTTCTGACTTTTCTTTATCTGATTTTACTCTGTAGGTTCTGGATTTTAGGAATCCTTTGAACCATGAGTATACTTTATCTGCGATACCTATTGTGTACAAAATTTGTAGTAGGGTGTTATGGTCCACCAGGTCAAATGCAGCGGTCAGATCCAGTTGTATGAGCATCATTTTTTCCCCTGTACTGAGGTGTTCTCTAGCAGTGTCCATGAGGGATCCTAGTAGAGTCCCTGTGATGAAGTTGGTTCTGAAACCGGATTGCGTGGGGTGGAGTATGTTGTGGTCTTTTAGATAATTGGAGAGGAGTTTGGCTACTAGCTCTTATATTATTTTGACATATAGCGGTATGGATGCAATGGGTCTGTAGTTGGATGAAGGGATGTAAAAATGTGAAGTGAGGAGAAGGTAGATGCCTCACAGTTGATCTAAGAGGGAATTAAATATAGATGCTTTCTCGAAGATATGATTGGTGGCACGTAAGGTGCGCAGGAAAGCTAGCATCTTCTGGCCCTGTAAGAGAGATGAAATCATGGAAAGCCCGCTAAGAATGAATGAGGGAAATGAACTCCGAGGGAACTCTATGGGGATGTGAGCAACCACAGTGACCAATGAGACTCCGTTGAAGTGCAACATGTGAAAGAAACTGGATCTCAAACAAGGGTACAAGTGCTCTGATCCATTATACCAATGTAAAAAATAGAAAAAATTAGCTATGTCTGCAGTGGCGTACCTAGGGTATGTGGCACCCGGGGCCCATCATTTTTTGACACCCCCCCCCCATGTAAAAAAATATTTTTTGTAATGACCATGAAACGGAATAAATGGTCAGAATAGAAACAGGCAGTGAAAATTTTCTTTTCTTGAACCTCATATATGTAACCATTATTCCAAACATAACATGACATAAATTATGTCTGAATTGTCATGACATCAGAAGTACATATGGAGAAGTTGGAGGTGATGCTTGGGACAATTCTGATTGTGTTAGTTCGGTTTTATGTGTTTTTTGAATAGAAGGAGACTTTTTATTTCTTTTTTGAAGGTTTTGTTTTCTGTGGTTGAGGTCAATAGCTTGTAGAGTTGGGGGTTGAGTGTTGCAGCTTGAAAGGCTAGGAGGTTGTCGAACAGTTTTTTTTCTTTTGACGTTTTTGGTTGGAGGGTGTGTGAATGGTGTGTGAGTTCTCCTATGTCTGGTGAGGTGGATTGAATGATTTAGCTGAAGAAATTAGTTAAACCCCCCTCCCCCCCCCCATTCCACACACATTAATTTTCTTCCATTTTTGTTCCCATTATAAAAAACACTGATAAGTTCCCAGAAAAAAAAATACATTAAAATAAGAAGTGAAAATAAAGGCCCCTACAGATGAGAACATAACATAAGAATAGCCTAACAGGGTCAGACCAATGGTCCATCATGCCCAGTAGCCCATTCTCATGGTAGCCAATCCAGGTCTCTAATACTTGGTCAAAACCCAAAGAGTAGCAACATTCCATGCTACCGATCCAGGGCAAACAGACACATCCCCCATGTCTTAGTAACAGACTATGGACTTTTCCTCCAGGAATTTGTCCAAATCTTTCTTAAAACCAGCTACACTATCTGCTTTTACCATAACTTCTGGCCACTTCATTTCTAAGTTTAGATCTTTCCTTCCAAACAGAGACCTTCCTAGATGTCAAATACAGCACAAGGTAACTTCACACGGACTTAGCTGTGCAGGAAATGTGAATTTCCTCATACACCCACTATATAGTGCAAAAATGTGCATAGGTCAGGTTTTTTCTTTTGATCACTACATAGCGCTGTTACAAACATATTCTGTAGGTCAGTGCTAAGGTTAACAAAGTTTCCTTCCTTGGACCAGAAGGAGATACTGACAAACCACTGTAAGAGATCCCAAAACAACTACCCAGGAACAACACCCAAAGACCCACTCAGTGTGTGAATCAGTTGAGTGGAGTTAACTGGAGGGTGGAAATGGGCACGGAGTTTGCTCAGCAGAATTTCCCAGACCACCTCTTCCTCTCAACACATTGACACGCTGCAACCACCACCACTAGGAACACCTCACCGGGTTGGCCAGCAATGCTATAAACTTTATAAAACACATTATTATATTTTCAAAGCACATATTTCAACTGAACTCTCTGACATCCTCAGCCTATCCATTCACAAAAATAGAAGGAAGAAAAGTTCCCGTTTCCTGCTGCCTCATGACCCCGGCCTATACAATATTTTTCTTCTGCAGACCATTCAAAAGTTTGACCAAATCCTCATTTCACTTGCATTATAAAGTACCGAGGATGCCATCTCTCCCAAATCCCAGGTCCTAAAGTCTAAGACAGTAGCGCAAACTAGTGCTGTCAGATTCAGGAAAAAAAATTTTCATTCGATTCAGCCTATTGAATTGGTTTATCGATTCGATTTTCCTGCCCAATTGGGTGTTTTTTTTTTCCAAACATCCTGGTGGGTTTATTTTATGGCTTTTTCACCCCCCTTTGGCTTCTCCAAACCACACTGGCGCTGTGGTGTAAATAAAATAAAGAAACAAAAAGGACTTTTCCTCTCTGTTAAATCCTAGCATACGTTTGCGGTCTTAACACCAGCTCTGGCAGGATACACATTTGAAATCTGACATATTGTAATCACAAAACAGAAAATAAAATTAGTTTTTCAACCTTTTGTTGTCTGGTTATTTTTCAAATCTTGTTGGTCCAAGGCTCTGGTTGTCTTCTGATAACTTGCTTGCCAGGGTCTCTTTCTTTCTTCTTTCTCCGTGCTAACCATCCATCTGCCATCTCTGTCCTCCCCTTACGTTTCCCTTCCCTCCCCCGGATATCTGGCATCTTTCCTTTTTTTTGTCTCCCTCCACAGATCCACCTTTTCTTAACTACCCTTTCATCCAGCAGCTCTCCCTCCTTCCCCACCACCCCAGGATCCACCATCTCTCCCTTTCTTTTCCCAACTATCCTCCTAAACAGTATCTCTATCCCCCCCCTCCACACCATCCCTTGTGTCCAACTTCTCTCCCTTTCTGTTCCTTCCCTCCCTAAAACACATGGTCCATCAACTCTCTCCCTCTCCTCTATTTTCAGACCATTATTTCTTCCCAACCAAAGTCCGGCATATGCACGTCTCTTTGAACCCCTCCCTTTTCCCTCCGTGTACTTCTACACCAGGGCCCCCCTCCCCTGAAGACCTGTCCCCCTTAAAGGTCTGCATCCCACCCCTGAAGGCCTGTCCCCCCCAGAAGGCCTGCCTGCCTGTTCCCCTTGAAGGCCTGTGCCCCCCTTAAAGGCCTGCATACCTGTTCCCCTTGAAGGCGTCAGAGGAGGGGCGGGACCGCGGCGGAGGAAACAGCCGAAGCAGGCAAAGATCGCTGGCATTGAGATCTTGCTGCAGGCTGTTTCCAGACGCGACACCCAGCGGGGTGGGGGGTACTGAAACGGGAGCACCCCTTCAGGGCTTGCACCCGGGGCAGACCGCCCTCCCCGCCCCCCTATTAGTACACCACTGTATGTTTGAATTGAAGGCCTGATATAGGCATGTGGAATCTCTCGGAGAGAGGAAGAGATAATGGCTACTACAGATGGGCAGATTGGATCAGCCATTTGGCCTTTATCTGCCATCATGTTTCTATGTTTCTTTTTTTATTCCATGAAAGTTTATTAAGATTTTGAAAAATACAAGAGAATATAAAACTGACACATCAATGAGGTTCACAGTACATCAGTGCATGAATCAATGCAAAACATAGAGTTAAAATATCTGATTGTATGCTTACATTCAAACTCAATGGAAGAGAGAATTGATATGAAGTAAGGTTTCAACATTAAACACTGCTGGAAAATGATTGCAAATATGCCTGCAAAGGAGACCAGTGTCTATTGAAAAAGACTGTGGTTCCAAATTTCTTAGCATTCATATTTATAGTCATGCAAAAGTGATTGCCACCAGTGATGTGAGGAAAGAGAGTAGTTGACTTCCAATTAGAAAGAATGAGCCTAAGCACTCTAGAGAGAAGAATATCAAGGAGTTTAGTAGGATTTTCACTTAGAACCATTCCTGGAGCGTGAGACTTGAAAATTACTCTGGAGAGAGATATCAGTTTGGATATCAAAAGTTTTTAGTATAATATTCCAAACTTCTTTCCAATATTGTAATACAGATGAACAATCATATATCATATGAAGTAATGAGCCAACAGCTCATCTACAGTTCCAACAATTATTAGACGGATGATAGCCCAGGAGGGGGCAGGTAGGGCTAGAAAACCCAGAGGAAAAGCGGGGAAGTGGGGTGGCGGGGATGTGGAGAAGCTGAAAGCTAAGAGGGTAAAGGCTGAGGGCAAAGCAGAAGCACAGGGAACGGAAAAAATGCCCGAAATCCAAGAGCAAGTGGCCCAGTTAAATGCAAAGGTGGAAGAAAAACGACGGAACCTGAGGTGCTTATACGCAAACGCAAGAAGCCTCATGGCCAAGATGGGTGAACTAGAAGTCGTGGCCAAGGGGGAGGACCTGGATATAATTGGGATTGTAGAAACCTGGTGGACAGAGGAAAATCAATGGGATGTGGTGCTGCCGGGGTACAAGCTTTACAGGAGGGACAGGACCCACAAGAAGGGAGGAGGCATAGCACTATATATAAAGGACTCTATCCACTCGGTCGGGATGGATATGGCAACAAAGGCAGAGGGGCTGGAATCACTATGGATCAAATTACCCGGAAACAAGGGTGCGGGCATAAAACTGGGGCTGTACTATCGACCACCTGGTGCGCCAGAAGGAGTCGGACACGACTTGGAAGCAGAATTGAGACAGGAATGCAGGACTGGAAGTGTAACAGTGATGGGGGACTTCAACTACCCGGGAATAGACTGGAGTACGGGTCACTCCAACTGCACTAGGGAGACAGGATTTGTAGAAACTGTGAAGGACTGCTTCATGGAGCAACTAGTCAAAGAACCGACGCGAGGGGGTACTACTCTTGACCTCATCCTAAACGGATTAGGGGGGCCTGCTAGAGGGATAGAAGTGGGAGGACCACTAGGCAACAGTGATCACAACACGATCAGATTCACATTAGAAAGAGAGACACCCATAGTAAGGAGGACCGCAACAACTGCGCTGAATTTCAAGAAAGGGAACTATGTTGCTATGAGGGAAATGGTGGGGAGGAAGCTCAGAAACATCTTTAGGATGGAGACTATGAGAAGCGCCTGGACCCTATTCAGGGACACCCTGCAGGAAGCACAGAGAATGTACGTCCCCAGTTTCAGGAAAGGCTGCAAGTACAAGCGATCAAAGGACCCGGTTTGGATGTCAACAGAAGTAAAGAGGGCGATAAAGGGCAAAAAGGTATCCTTCCGGCGATGGAAAAAGGACCCAACGGAGGAAAATCACCAGACGCACAGGAAATGCCAAAAGGAATGCCACCGGGAGGTTAGAAAAGCAAAGGGGGAATACGAAGAGGGGCTGGCCAGAGAGGCGAAAAACTTCAAGGCATTCTTCAGTTACGTTAAGGGAAAGCGACCAGCGAGAGAGGAGGTGGGGCCGTTGGACGATGGGGATAGGAAGGGAGTGATTAAGGAGGATAAAGAGGTAGCTGAGAGGTTGAACACGTTCTTCTCGTCGGTTTTCACGAGCGAAGACACATCTAATATACCGGACTCAGAGGAGCTCATGAGTGGGAAACAGGCTGAAAAATAAAATCACATAGAGGTAAGTAAGGAGGATGTCCTCAAACAGATAGACAGGCTAAAATGCGGCAAATCACCGGGCCCGGACGGGATCCACCCAAGGGTTCTGAAGGAACTAAGACAAGAAATAGCGGGCACAATCCAGCATGTTTGCAACCTATCCTTGAAAACTGGTGAGGTACCAGAGGACTGGAAATTGGCGAATGTCACACCTATCTTCAAGAAGGGATCGAGGGGTGACCCCGGGAACTACAGGCCGGTGAGCCTGACTTCAATTATAGGGAAGATGGTGGAAGCTATGATCAAGGACGGCATTTGCGAGCACATCGAGAAGAATGACCTATTGAGAACAAGCCAGCACGGATTCTGTAAGGGAAGGTCGTGCCTAACGAACCTTCTGTACTTCTTTGAGGGAATAAGCAGTCGGGTGGACAATGGGGAACCCATAGACATCATTTACCTCTATTTTCAAAAGGCTTTCGACAAGGTGCCACATGAAAGGCTGCTTAAGAAGCTGTGGAACCACGGGGTGGGAGGGGATGTGCACAGATGGATCAAGCACTGGTTGTCGGGCAGACTGCAGAGGGTCGGAGTAAAGGGTCAATATTCTGACTGGCGGGGAGTCACAAGCGGTGTACCACAGGGGTCGGTGCTGGGGCCGTTACTCTTTAACATATTTATCAATGACCTGGAAAAGGAGGCAAAGTGCGAGGTTATAAAATTTGCAGACGATACCAAACTGTGCGGCAGAGTTAGGTCCAGGGAGGAGTGTGAGGACCTGCAAAGGGACCTGGACAAGCTGGAAGACTGGGCAAACAAATGGCAAATGCGCTTTAACGTGGAAAAATGCAAGGTCATGCATATAGGGAAAAAGAACCCGTTGTTCAACTACAAATTGGGGGGGGTATTGTTGGGAGACAGCAGACTTGAGAGAGACTTGGGTGTGCTGGTGGATGCATCACTGAAGCCATCTGCACAGTGCGCAGCGGCCTCGAAAAAAGCCAACAGGATGCTTGGCATCATAAAGAAGGGCATAACAACCAGAACACGGGAAGTCATCATGCCATTGTATCGAGCGATGGTGCGTCCACATCTGGAATACTGCGTTCAGTATTGGTCGCCGCACCTCAAGAAGGACATGGCGGTACTTGAGAGAGTCCAAAGGAGAGCAACGAAAATGGTAAAAGGGCTGGAACACTGCCCATACGCTGAGAGGTTGGATAGGCTGGGGCTCTTCTCTCTGGAAAAAAGGAGGCTCAGGGGAGATATGATAGAGACCTTCAAGATCATGAGGGGCATAGAGAGGGTGGATAAGGACAGATTCTTCAGACTGAAGGGGACAGCAAATACAAGGGGGCATTCTGAGAAACTGAGGGGAGATAGGTTCAAAACAAACGCAAGGAAGTTTTTTTTCACCCAAAGGGTCGTGGACACTTGGAATGCACTACCGGAGGAAGTGATCAGGCAGAGTACGGTACAGGGATTCAAACAGGGATTGGACGGATTCCTAAAGGATAAAGGGATCATGGGATCCTGAGGGAGGAGCTGGGATGTAACACAAGTATAGAAAGCTAATCAAGTAATGAGTATAGAAACCAAACCAGGTCGTGCATGTGCAAGACCGGAGGGTTAGGACTTCGATAGGAAGACAGGACTTCAATGAGAAACCAAGGTGGCAAGGGAGCCCCTTCTGATGATACAGACAGGTCGTGACCTGTTTGGGCCGCCGCGGGAGCGGACTGCTGGGCAGGATGGACCTGTGGTCTGACCCGGCGGAGACACTGCTTATGTTCTTATGTTCTTATGAAGCCTGCCAGTGAGAACACAGGGCTTTATGGTACAGGAAATAAATGGATTGGGACATGTTAGCTGAAGCCAAAGGCCTTGCCATTCTTTCCCAAAATTATGACCAGCCCTGTTCCCCCAAGGGAGAACCACAATCTTTTCCCCAGATATGTTGCAGGCTCTCTATTGAAGAAATATCTGCAGGTAATAACATCTTATATAGGTTTGAAGCTGCATGTCCTGTCTGTAATAAGACTGTGGCTTGAGTCAAAATAGAAGGGAAAAGAGTATGAAAAATTTGTCAAAGATTTTGATGACTAAAGCAGTGATGTAGTTGCAGCCATTTGTAGTGGTCTTTATCATTTAATGAAGAGCTTTCTCTTCATTTGGAGAAGGGGATCAAGGTTTTCTCAGGAATTAGAACATCATGAAGCCTGAATGGATAGATAAAGGTATTCTCAGGCTTCATGTTTCTCTGTAAGTGTGGAAAAACCTCCAAAGTGCTGAGGTAGTAAATAGAAGAGATGAAAGCTAATGTAGTAGATTGCATCAAATTGAAATGAATTCAGAATGTCAAAGGCATGTCCTGCCAATGAGAGAAACAACCCCTGTGTCCAACTGGATAGAGCAACTAAAGAAAGTGAAGCTATCCAGTAGCCATGCCCAAAGCTTTGGTAAAGAAAAACCTGGCAGTTGAAGGAATCAGTTTCTCTTTCACTGAAGAACTGTGAGAAACAGGTCAGAATTTCACACTTTTCCTGACTAAAAATGACTTTTCTTTTTCCTATTAATATTTTTCTCTGACAAAGGGGAGAGCCGTGACTGTACAGGAACGGGTCAGAAAAAGACTGACCGGCAGAGGGGAGGACAATCCTGCACATGCTCAAAGGCTTACTATAGCTAGGGGAGCGTACCGCTGTCAGAGACTTCACCATCAAGTGGGGCTGCATATCCCCTGTCTGTCTCCAATGAATGCTTTGCTCCTTTGAAAGAATGTGAGCCATTCTTTCTTGCATCACCATATGCCTGGAACAGGTTGCCTGAATCAATACGTCATGCTCCATCCCTGGCAGTACTCAAATCCAAGCTAACTCCCGCACACTGCTGTCAGATACCTAGACCCACTGTATCATTTCCTCTACCATAATCTCCCCAACTCTGAAATATCCTGTCTAAATTAGATTGCAAGCTCTTCTGAGCAGGGACTGTCTATTGTATGTTAAAATGTACAGCACTGTGTACACCTTTCAGCACAATAGAAATAATAATAAATAGTAGCAGAGAAGTAAAGTCACTTTATTGGCATCAATCAATAGAGGGAGACAGACAGACAGAAATAGGACAGAATTATAGACAGACATAAATATGCTGTTAGATACAGACATGCAAACACGCACACACATATATACAGAGATATAAACACTGGCTACAATTAGATATGTCACATCTAGAATAGTTCAGAAGAAAAAGAATAAGATCAAAGGTTTGGGCTTACCTTAGCACTGATGTACTAAAGAGAAGAATGAGATCAGTGATATTAGAGAAGAACTTCTCATGGGAAAGTCGACAGAGGCAGACAAACATATGAATACACACACACACAAAGGTAGACACACATATAATCACAGATATGAAGCCAGACACTCACACGCACACAGATAGTATCCATATGAGATTGGTTTGTTTTTTGTGCTTTTATTTACATCTCCTTGTTTTTCTGATCTTGATGACTGTCCTTCACTCATATGGGTACTTCAGCTCTACTTTCAGCTTTTTACACATAAATATTTCTTTTGTTGTTCACTTATATGGTGATTTCAGCTCTCCTTTCACTTTTCTAAACACATTTCTTTGCTTTATATGTTTCTGTGATATCCTTTCTGTTAACCATACAAATGTTTTTACAATTGCGATATTTCTTTAAGGGACACATATACTTCCTGCCACTCAGACATCCTAGGACACGCCTTTTAGCCAATCACAGCTATCCACACTCTAAGCCGGCCCCTTTATTATCTGCAAGTTTCCCGTGGCGTTTTTGTTTTGCTTTGACTAGTTTTGCATCGCATATTTGAATTGCGGAAGAATACCATACAGGTGGTTGGTAAGTTTACATTTCTATTCTTATCCTACCATTCTAGCATTTTTAAGTTTAGTTTCCTTTATATTTTAGAGCTCATGTATCTTCAATGAGCCTTTTTAGACTGCTGGAAGGGCAAGCCCCGGCAGGCTTCAATGCTATTTTCACACACACTTATAGTAGAATGCAGTAACACAAACAACAAATGTTATTTATTTTTTATTTTATTGGTCACTTGTAACTATATACATCCTTTTTAGATTGTTTTTAAGTCATTTGTTAAGTCATTTTGTTGTTTTGTTGCTTCTTCTCTTTTGTGCAACATTTTGGATTTTGTTCTTTTGTCTTAAGGCATTTCTGGTGCAAGATATTGTATTCAGTTCTGATGAATCAGAGAAATTCAAACAAATTTCTGTAATTCTGGATGATGTAATGGGCCTGTTTGACAAACTGAATAGTAGCAAATCAACTGGACCAGATGGTATACATCCCGGAGTGCTGATAAAAATGAAAAATGAAATTGCAGAGCTATTGTTAGTAATTTGTCATTTTTCATTAAAATGCCGCATAGTACCAGAAAACTAGAGGGTGGCCAACGTGATGCTGATTTTTAAAAGGGTTCCAGGGGTGTTCTGGGAAATTATAGACCAGTGAGGCTGACGTCAGTGCTGGGCAAAATGGTTGAGACTATTATAAAGAACAAAATGACAGAATCTTGTAAACATGGATTAATGAGAGAAAGCCAACATGGATTTAGTCAAGGGAAATCTTGCCTCACCAATCTACTGAATTTCTTTGAAGGTGTGAATGAAGATGTGGATAAAGGTGAGCCATTTGATCAAGTTCAAGTTTCAAGTTTATTTAAAATTTGATTACTCGCCTATCTTGAATTCTAGGTGAAATACAATAGTAAAAAAGGTGAATACAAAATTTAAACAAAGACAAATAAAATCTAAATACAAAGAGAAAATGACAAATAAGAAGAAGGAAAGAGGAGGAACCACAATAAAGTTTAGGCTAGAAGACATTAACGGAAAATATAATGGGAATAAAGGGAAAAATTCAATACTGCTGAATACCTATTGACAGGTATGAAAAGAAGAAAGAAGTTAAAAAAGAAAAAGGAAGATTAAAGAATAACACCAGATTCATCTGGTGTGATATAACATTAGCTGAGCTGATGTCACCTGCTGGTAATATTTATTAAATGTCGGTGTGGGTAAAATGGGGGGGGGGGGAAAGTGAGGGGAATATATGAAGTTTTGTCAAGGGTCTATAGAATAAGGATTGACAAGTTTATAAGAGGAGATAAAAAGGGTTAATAGACAGGGCTTGTAAGAAAGAAAAATGATTAGGGAGGTTTCTAAGGTGATGGGTTGGAACAGTCACGTGATTGTTGGAAGTTATGGCAGGCTGGAGTGAATTCTGTGAGGAAAGGGGAACAGTAGAGTACTCTCTTCAGGAAAAGATTATCCCTCCCTCCCATTTGTGCTGGTGTTATGTTTTGTGTAAGTGTTGTGGAGAGGAGGTATGTGGGTACAGGTTTTATGTTGACTTGTGTAGGTTTGGTGGAGCTTATAGGGTTGGGGGAGGTGGTCGTAGCTTTGGTGGGGCAGAAAATGGGGTTTGGCCCAGTTTGATCTGGGAGATGAGCAGTTAATAAATAAATAAATGTAACACTTGTATGCGATACCACTGCATTGGGAAGCATGGCCTTGCGTCACCATGGTTCATGTTTGAGGAAATGTTATAATTTTAAAGACTTAACGGGAGCTAGTTTCAACACTGAATAGCTCCCTGGGGGGGTGTGAAATATGCATTGGGGGTTTGTTGGTTTTTGGACACGGATTGTATTGTAAGTGGAGATAATATTCAGATAGATAATAAAGCTGCGGCCAAATATTTATTCTAATAAAATTGAGTTGTGTGATTATTGATTGATGGTGATTAGCTTTCAGTTGCAGGTGACGGGAATGTGAATGCTAATGTTATGTACAGAATAGTCTTTAAAAATGAAACATTTCAATGAACCCTTTAAATTTCTCTAAATTTGTTTCCACTCTTATATGTAAAGGCAAGGAGTTCCAATGAGAGCAGTGATTTTAGACAAGAACTTCTCATGGGAAAGTCATAGAGCAGCAAAGTCACTTTACAGGCATCAAGCAATAGATGTAGATACACTGACACAGACACAGATATGAACCCAGTCACGTAAATTCACACAAAGACAGACACAGTGGCTACAAAGAAGTAGATTTTGTGATACAGTAACATCAATTTAATATACTTCTGCAATAGTTCAAAAGAAATAAAGTTTGAACCTACTTGATCATCTCTTGTGGTGTTACTCTAAATGGAAGAATGAAAGCAGTTATTTTAGATAAGAACTTCACCTTGAAAGAGACCTGGGGTTGATGGTGGACACAACATTGAAAGCATCAACACAGTGCGCAACGGCCTCAAAGAAAGCGAACAGGATGTTGGGTATCATTAAAAAGGGTATCACGACCAGGACGAAGGAAGTCATCATGCCGCTGTATCGTGCAATGGTGCGCCCACATCTGGAGTACTGTGTACAGTACTGGTTGCCGTACCTCAAGAAGGACATGGCAGTACTTGAGGGGGTCCAGAGGAGAGCAACTAAAATGATAAAAGGTATGGGAAACTTTTCGTATGCTGACAGGTTGAAGATGCTGGGGCTTTTCTCCCTGGAAAAGCGGAGACTTAGAGGAGACATGATAGAAACCTTCAAAATCCTGAGGGGCATAGAGAAAGTGGACAGCGTCAGATTTTTCAGACTGTGGGGAACCACTAACACAAGGGGTCACTAACATAAATTGAGAGGGGACAGGTTTAGAACAAATGCTAGGAGGTTCTTTTTTACCCAGAGGGTGGTGGACACATGGAACGCGCTTCCGGAGGTTGTGATAGCCCAGAGCACATTGCAGGGTTTCAAGGAAGGTTTAGATAAGTTCCTAAAAGATAAGGGGATTGAGGGTTACAGATAAAAGAAGAGGTAGGTTACAGAAATGGTCAGGAACCACATTACAGGTCATGGACCTGACGGGCTGCCGCAGGAGCGGACCGCTGGGCGCGATGGACCAATGGTCTGACCCAGTGGTGGCAACTTCTTATGTTCTTATGTTCACACAGGAAAGTCCCAGAGCAGCAAAGTCACTTTATTGGCATCAATCAATAGAGGCAGACAAACATATGAACACACACACAGTGGTACATAAGAAGATAAGAACATAATAATAGCCTACTGGATCAGACCAATGGTCCAACTAAATCAGTAGCCCATCCTCATGGTGGCCAATCTAGGTCACTAATACCTGGCCAAAACCCAAGGAGTAGCACTATTCCATGCTATCGATCCAGGGCAAGCAGTGGCTTCCCTCATGTCTTTCTCAATAACATACTATAGACTTTTCTTCCAGGAAATTGTCCAAACCTTTCTTAAAACAAGCTACGCTATCCGCTCATACCACAATCACTGGTTTTGAAAGTATTTCCCTGTAACTTCTTTGAGACTTTATAATTTGATGGAGTGAAAAATCAATCCACTTGTACCCGTTCTACTCCACTCAGGATTTTGAAGGCTTAAATCCTATCTCCCCTCAGCTGTCTCTTTTCCAAGCTAGAGAGCCCTAACATTTTTAGTCTTTCCTCATATGAAAGGAGTTCCATCCCCTTTATCATCTTGGTTGCTCTTCATTGAACCTTTGCTAGCACTGCTATATCTTTCTTGAGATAAGGAGTCCACAATGAATGCAATAGTCAAGGTGAGGTCGCACCATGGAACAATTCAGAGGCATTATAACATACTTAGTCTTGTTAACCATCCCTTAGTAAATTATATAAGCGATTTATTAAATACGAATAAAAACTTGAAACTTGTCACAAACAGACAGATACAGACATGCACATAATTCACATAAATAAGGTATAGGCGGAATAGAAGTCCCTAATGTAATGTAAATGAACACAGAGATAGACACAGTGGCTACAAAGAACAATATTTTCTGATACAGTAACATCAATTTAATACTTTATACTTTTGCAATAGTTCAGAAGAAATCAAGTTTGGACTTACCGAAACATGAGCATTATTTTCGCTGGCCTGAATGTAAGATTAAGAGCAGTGATTTTAGAGAACTTCTCATGGGAAATTTACAAAGCAGCAAAGTCACTTTATTGGGATCAGTCAACAAATACAGACACAGAGAAATACAGAGACAGACACACACATATACACAGAGGTAGACACAGTGGCTGCAAAAGTGCAAAATGTTCTGATACAGTAATATCAATTTAATACATTTTACTTTTGCAGGAGTTGAGAAGAACATAAGTTAGAACTTACCGAAACAACGTGACCTCTAATGCCTGTCAAAGAAGAGCTTGAATTTAATGTTGCTGCTAGGTTTATTTGGTAGTCTAAGGAAAATACATTAATTAAGTTAAAGATGCCAATAGGTTTGATATGCCTAATATAACCCTGTACTCATTATCTGTGACAATTTCTTTGCAAACCACCCCCTGCCCTGGTAACTGTAACCAGTGGAAACTTGTCAGTGGGTATCATATTCCTACAGTTAAACAACCACATTTAGAATATAAACAGCACCTCTGTCTCCCCATGCACCCCACTAACATAGGAGAGAGATGTCGATCATAAAGCCTTCTAGGTATTCACAGTGAATATGGAGGCTTCTGCTCAAAGTCCTGTAATAATTTCAAGGTTACTTACCCTGGTAGCAGAAGCTCAGAGCCACCAGCAGAAAAGCTACTGCGATCTTCATGGCTGGGTTGGTTGTATATTGAGTCTTGAGCTTCAATAGACAAAGGAATGTAGGTAGAGAGCCCTGCGCTCAGAGCTCAGATATATACTGTGAATATTCTCCATACTCCGCCCAGGATCTCCGGTGACAGCTCAGCTTCTGGCATCATCTGTGAGATCATCTGACTCAGACCATGCACCAAATCTTGAACAAGTGCCAATCTTCTAAATCTGCTTAAGACTTTCTTTGAGAAAAGAAAACAGGTAATGTACTGACTGACTTGCATTTGTAAATCAAAGGAAAGACGTGTACAAGGCACATCAGATATTGACAGGTTTGAACCCCAATTTTGGATATATTTGAAAGTTCCCAGAATCTTCTGAAGCTATTAATTTTCCTAGTCACCAATAAGTAATTCTAGGAACCTTTTCTGTATGGAAACAACATTTTTCAGTAAAATCAGGTATTTATAAAACTGTAGAGGGAGAAAGGATCCACTTTCCTTTTTGTTTTTTTACAGTATAGGTGTAGGTTACTCCTTCCTGACTCAGCTAGGGAATGAGGTCAAGAGGGGCAGTCTATGGCATAGAGCTGCCCTTATTCTCTCCAAAGTTGGATGGAGCACAGGGTCAGCTTAGCCATAGGCAGACTTAAAGTTGTTGCCTTGGGGTGCAAGTTTTGGATGATGGCAGAGATCCACTGCTTCAAAGCCACATAAACTGACAGAACCATTAACAGTCTTCCAATAACCCCTTCCTTCTATGCTTGGAACTGCAGCAGATTGTTCTCCAGCCTTCTCATTGTCTGCCTCCAAATGAAGTCTCTTATCTGTTCAATGATACCAGCTTTGCATTGGGGTGGGGGCATTGAAAATGATCTGATGTAGGTTAAAATCATTACAAAATATTTATATCTTAATCCTCTGATTACACAAAATGTATTATTAATTCACGATTGTGAAGCATGGAAAAAAATCCAGAATTTCACTGTTAATATTTAATGCTAGAAAAGCAGGGTTGTACATTTGGGCTGCCCAAATCCAAGGGAGTGGTAGAGCACCTGTGCAAGAAGAGGAGCAGAACTTGGGGTGATCGTATCTGATGATTTTAAGGGATTATGACTTGAATATCGCCTATTTGTAGAAAGCAGTTTACATATAGGTACTTCAAGGATTTTCCCTATATGACCAAGTGAACAGTGGAAGATTAAGTGACTTGCCCAGGGTCACAGGGAGCAGTGTAGGGTTTGAACCCAGAACTTCCCGAAGGCAGCCAAATAGATAGATAAGGAGTAAAAAAAAGCCAGAAGGACGCTTGGCTGCATAAGTAGAAGAATGGCCAGTAGGAACAAAGGAGGTGATAATGCCTCAGTATAAACCTCCGTTTAAAGGACTGGTATAATTGGGGCGATTGCACCTCAAAAAGATATAAACAGGATGGAGTTGGTCCAGAAGGCAGCTACATAAGAACATAAGAGAAGCCAATGTGGGACTGCTCAAAGGTTCCTGAAGCCTTTTATCCATGTTTCCAACATGGCCAACCCAGGTCGCAAAATCCCCAAAAGTAAAATCGATTTTATGCTGCTTATTTTAGGAATGAGCAGTAGATTTTCCCAAGTCCATCTTAATAATTGTTTATGGATTATAGGAAAATATCCAAACCTTTTTTAATCCCTGCTACGCTAACTGCTTTCACCACATTCTCCAGCAATGAATTCCAGTGTTTCATTACATAAGAACATAAGAATTGCTGCTGCTGGGTCAGACCTGGTCCATCGTGCCAAGCAGTCCGCTCACGCGGTGGCTCTTAGGTCAAAGACCAGTGCCCTAACTTAGACTAGCCTTACCTGCGTATATTCTGGTTCAGCAGGAATTTGTATAACTTTGTCTTGAATCCCTGGAGAGTGTTTTCCCCTATAACACCCTCCAGAAGAGCGTTCCAGTTTCTTACCACTCTCGGGGTGAAGAAGAACTTCCTTACGTTTGTACGGAATCGATCCCCTTTTAACTTTAGAGAGTGCCTTCTCGTTCTCTCTACCTTGGAGAGGGTGAACAACCTGTCTTTATCTACTAAGTCTATTCCCTGCATTATCGTGAACATTTCGATCATGTCCAACTCATTCTCCTCTTTTCAAGGGAGAAGAGACCCAGTTTCTCTAATCTCTCACTATACGGAAACTCTTCCAGCTCCTTAACCATTTAGTCGCTCTTCTATTGACCCTTTTGAGTAATACTGTGTCCTTCTTCATGTACGGTGACCAATGCTGGACACAGTATTCCAGGTGGGGGCCCACCATGGCCCAGTACAGTGGCATGATAACCTTCTCCAATCTATTTGTGATCCCCTTATCATTACTAGCATTCTATTTACCCTTTTCACTGCCACTGCACATTGCGCAGATGGCTTCATTGACTTTTTGACCAGGACTCCCAAGTCTCTTTCCAGGGGGGTCTCTCCAAGTACTGCACCGGACATCCTGTATTCCCTATGGATAATAAGAAATTAATCCACAAGGGAGATAGGTTCAAAACAAATGCAAGGAAGTTTTTTTTCACCCAAAGGGTCGTGGACACATGGAATGCGCTACCGGAAGAAGTGATCAGGCAGAGTACGGTACAGGGATTCAAACAGGGATTGGACGGATTCCTGAGGGATAAAGGGATCGTGGGATACTGAGAGAGATGCTGGGATGTAACACAGGTATAGAAAGCTAACCAGGTAATAAGTATAGAAACCCAACCAGGTCGTGCATGTGCAAGACCGGAGGGTTAGGACTACGATGGGAAGATAGGACTTAAATGAGAAAACAAGGTGGCAAGGGAGCCCCTTCTGGTGATGCAGACAGGTCGTGACCTGTTTGGGCCGCCGCGGGAGCGGACTGCCGGGCAGGATGGACCTATGGTCTGACCCGGCGGAGGCACTGCTTATGTTCTTATGTTCTTATGTTCTAACAATTTGGCCTTAAAGTATACTCCAGCGTGCTTAGATAATGCGCTTGATTTGAAAGGCTTGTGTTGAGTAGGGGAGAACACACACTTTTCCAGGCTGGGGATTTTGTAACAATTCCTACTGATGCTACTATTTATCACTTCTGTAGCAGTGAAAGGCTTATGCAGCATTGTACATTGACATTTCATAGAGGGTCCCTTCTCAGAAGAGCTTACATGATAAGTTACCCTGTTCTAGGCTGATATTTTATAACAACTCCTACTGATGCTACTATTTATCACTTCTGTAGCAGTGACAGGCTTATGCAGCATTGTACATTGACATTTCATAGAAGGTCCTTGCTCCGAAGAGCTTACATGATAAGAAACATAGAAGAAACATAGAAAGATGACTGTAGAAAAGGGCTACAGCCCATCAAGTCTGCCCACTCTACTGACCCACCCCATTAAGTCTGTGTGATAATGACCCAGTTCCTTAACTCGACCCTCGTAGGGATCCCACGTGGATGTCCCATTTATTCTTAAAGTTGAGCACGCTGGTGGCTTTGATCACCTGCACCGGAAGTTTGTTCCAGTGATCTACCACCCTTTCTGTGAAGAAATACTTCCTGATGTCACCACTAAATTTCCCTCCTCTGGTTTTGAGCGGGTGCCCCCTTGTGACCGAGGGTCCCTTGGGAAAGAATATATCGTTTTCCACCTCTACACGACCTGTGACGTACTTGAATGTCTCGATCATGTCACCCCTTTCCCTGCGCTCCTCTAGAGTATAGAGCTGCAATTTACCTAGTCTTCTTTGTATGAGAGACCCTTGAGTCCGGAGACCATCCTAGTGGCCATCCGCTGGACCGACTCAGCTCGAAGCACATCTTTCCGGTAATGTGGCCTCCAGAATTGCACACAGTATTCCAGATGAGGTCTCACCATGGTTCTGTAGAGTGGCATTATGACTTCAGGTTTGCGGCTGATGAAGCTTCTATTGATACATCCCTTCATTTGCCTTGCCTTGGATGAGGCCTTCTCTACTTGTTTGGCAGCCTTCATGTCTGCACTGATGATCACTCCCAAATCCCGTTCCTCTGAAGTCCTAGCTAGTGTTTCTCCATTCAAGGTGTATGTTCTGCATGGATTTCCGCTGCCGAAATGCATTACCTTACATTTCTTAGCGTTGAAGCCCAGTTGCCATGTCGAGAACCAGTTTTCCAACGTGATCAGATCCTGCGTCATACTATCCTTGAGATTGCTTTCGCTTACTGTATTACACAGTTTGGCATCGTCTGCGAACAGTGCTACTTTACCCTGAAGCCCTCGGGTCAAGTCCCTTATGAATATGTTGAAAAGGGATGGTCCCAGGACTGAGCCCTGCGGCACTCCGCTAGTCACCTCCGATGTCGCAGAGAGGGTGCCATTGACCACCACCCTCTGAAGTCTTCCACTCAGCCAATCATTGACCCATGCAGTTAGTTTCTTACCCAACCCCATCGATTTCATCTTGTTTAATAGTCTACGGTGTGGGACACTGTCGAAAGCTTTACTGAAATCCAAGTATCCTATGTCCAGAGACTCTCCCGAGTCTAGCTTTCCTGTTACCCAATCAAAGAAGCTTATAAGATTGGATTGGCATGACCTGCCCCTAGTGAATCCATGTTGGCAGGGATTCCTCAGATTCCCCTCATCCAGTATTGTGTCCAGTTTGCCTTTAAGTAGGGTTTCCATGAGTTTACACACTATTGATGTGAGACTCACTGGTCTGTAATTCACCGCCTCTGCTCTGCAACCCTTTTTGTGCAGAGGAACAACGTTAGCTGTTTTCCAGTCCAGGGGGACTCTCCCCGTACTTAGGGAGAGATTGAAGAGCACGGCTAATGGTTTCGCCAGAACATCGCATAGCTCTCTGAGCACTCTTGGGTGCAATCTGTCCGGTCCCATGGCTTTGTTCACCTTGAGTCTTGACAGTTCTCTGTAAACATCAGCTGGTGTGAACTCAAAATTCTGAAATGGGTCTTCCATTTTTTGCTTTGCTTCCAGCCGAGGCCCGTGCCCTGGTGCCTCGCAGGTAAAGACTGAGCAGAAGTAATCATTCAGTAGTTTGGCTTTATCGGTATTTGTTTCCACGTAATTCCCGTTTGCGTTCCTCTTCCTGTCGCTAATGTACCTGAAGAAGGATTTGTCCCCTTTCTTAATGTTCTTCGCTAGAGTTTCTTCCGTTCGAAGTTTGGCCTCCCTGACTGCTGTTTTGACCGCTGCAGACTTTGTCCTGTATTCAATGTTTGCTTCTTTTTCCCCCATGCGTTTGTATGAGAGAAATGCTCTTTTCTTCTCCTTTTCGAGGTACGAGACCTCATCTGTGAACCATTGGGGTTTCTTTTTCCTTTGTTGTTTGGTTACCGATTTTATGTAGCGGATAGTTGCCTCATGAAGGGTCGATTTCAAGGTTGACCACATAGCTTCCACATTATCAGTTACTTTTTGAACCTGCAGTGTCTGATAGATGAAATCTCCCATGTGTGTGAAGTCAGTGCCCCGGAAATTGAGTACCCTTGTTTTTGTTTGTGATCTAGGGAAGCCTTTCTTAAGGTTAAACCATACCATGTTATGGTCACTGGTGGCTAGCGTTTCTCCCACCGAGACCTCTGAGACGCTTTCCCCGTTCGTAAGTACCAGGTCCAGGATGGCCTGGGCCCTAGTGGGCTCTAGTACCATTTGTTTGAGCCGTACTCCCTTCATGGACGTTAATATCCTCCTGCTATCACAAGTTGTCGCTGAGAGTGTGTTCCAGTCTACATCAGGCATGTTGAAGTCTCCTAACAGAACAACGTCCCCCCGTAAGGTGATATTCTCAATGTCTTCAATTAATTCTGCGTCCTTGTGCTCCGATTGTCTCGGAGGTCTGTATAGCACACCAAGGTACAGGCATTTTTCTCCGCCTCTGGCCAGGTTTACCCAGATGGATTCCCCAGTATACTTGACATCCGTGATCCTGGTCATCTTGATGTTCTCTTTGATGTAAAGTGCTACCCCACCTCCTAACTTACCCTCTCTGTCTTGCCGAAGCAGGTTGTATCCTGGTATAGCTATATCCCACCCATGAGAGTCTGTGAACCATGTTTCGGAAATTGCTACTACGTCTAGGTCTGCATTAACTATTTCTGTTTCCAGTTCTAGAAATTTATTCCCTAGGCTGTGTACGTTAACATACATTACTCTCCACTCTTTGGACTTGATTTTGTATAGGACACCCAGGAGAGGTGTCCTATACAGAATCGGTCCTACACTAAACCCCAATTCTGTAACCGGCGTCCATGGTACAGACGCCGGTTAGAGAATTGGGTTAAATTAGACGCGGCCACTATACTTATGGCAGCAAGGGATCTCCCTGCTGCAATATGTATAGCGGCCGTGGTCGCGTGTCCCATCGCCAACTGGAGGATGCCCAGTCCTCCTGCCGGAACCCCCCCTGGAACCCCCCTCCCCCCCAAACTGGTAATCGCGGGCAGGAGGATGCCCAGTCCTCCTGTCGGAACCCCCCTGGAATCCCCCTCCCCCCCAAACTGGTAATCACGGGTAGGAGGATGCCCAGTCCTCCTGCCGGAAAGCCCGATGACCCCCCCTCCAAACTGGACGGGTCTTGCTGCCGCCAAGCCGATGGGCCCGCCTCATGGAAATGAGACGGGCCCGCCCCTTCCCGGCCCATCCCCGCTAAATCTAAGGCCTGATTGGGGAGCATTTTTTTAAAAAACGTGCATCCCGATTGGCTGATTAGACAGCTGTAGGACGCCTACAGCTGCCTAAAATCGGGGTGCACTTTGGAGAATCAGGCCCTTTGTGTTTACTAAGCTCCTGTAGAGAGCCACCCATTTGAGTTAAAGTGTCTCCTAGCGATTCTTTTGCAGTAAGGGTACTTACCTCAGACTTAGAAGCGGAGTTTTGGTTCACCACATCAGGATTGTTACTTACTGCTCCGGTGTAAAAGTGGGTACCCACCCCCGACTTACCTAGTTTAAAGCCCTTCGAAGTAGGTGGGCTAGTCGGTGTCCGAAGACGTTCTTACCTCTGTTGGTCAGGTGGAGTCCGTCTGGTCCTTGTAGTCCCTGTAGTGCCTCTCCGTGATTCAGGAATCCGAAGTTCATTTCCCGGCACCATCGTTGTAGCCACTCATTCATCTTCAGGATACGTTCGTCCCTGTCCCTTCCTCTGCCCCTAACAGGAAGAATTGAAGAGAATACTACCTGTGCTCCTGTCTGCTTCAGCCTCTTTCCCAGAGCTCCGAAGTCTCTGGCTATGTCCTCCAGGGTGTTCTTGTTTCAGGCAGATACTACTATTTATCACTTCTGTAGCAGTGACAGGCTTATCCAGTGCTGTGCATTGATATTTCATAGAAGGTCCCTGCTCAGAAGAGCTTACATGATGTTACCCTGTTCCATGCTGGGATTTTGTAACAGCTCCTACTGATGCTACTATTTATCACTTCTGTAGCAGTGAAAGGCTTATCCAGCGCTGTGTATTGACATTTCATAGAAGTCCCTGCTCTGAAGAGCTTACATGATAAATTACCTTGTTCCAGGCAGATACTACTATTTATCACTTCTGTGGCAGTGACAGGCTTATCCAGCGCTGTGCATTGATATTTCATAGAAGATCTCTGCTCAAAAGAGCTTACATGATAAGTTACCCTGTTCCAGGCTGGGATTTTGTAACAGCTCCTACTGATGCTAAAAACAGATAATTGATTTCCCTACCCAGAATTTCCTATATATAATCACAAAACTCATCCTTCCTCTAAACATTTCATGCATATCAATCTTTTCAGAAATTATTCCCAGAAAAAGATTTCCAAGGCAGTTTCACAACTTTGCTTCACGAATAGTCTCTCACCACATTCCACAGAAATCGGTCACAGGAGCATCTGATTAACTTCTCCAGAAATCAGGTTCAAAAGCAGTTCATAACCTTTCTTCACCAATATTTCTCTCACCACATTACACAGGAATCTCACACAGGACCTCCCATAAAATCTTCTCCAAAAATCAGCACCACAGACTTGTCACTCAGAGAATCTCTCAAAATACTTCCCAGAAGATTCTCACAGACTATTTCTAGCATCAAAGAGTTTCACATCCGCCAGAAAGAAATGTTTTCACCCTTGGATAAAGACCAGAATCTATATATCAAACCTCCAATTCCTACTTAAAATTCAATAAAACCTTCTCACAAGGCACAGAAACCAAACTACCTCCACCCAGACCCAACTCTCCAATCTGACAGTTCAAATGTTCATACAGCGGATGCTGATCTCTGCATGAGGACAAGAAACCTGTGCAGGAAATCAGCAACAGAAAACCAAAACTGCACCAATACAAAAGACACACAAAATAGGAAAAAAACACAGTTCTTACATTGCAGATCCTCTCTGCTTCAAAAACCCTTCTTTAAACCCTGTTTTTCACTCCGGTAACTTTTAAACTTTTAACCACGGTTACATTTGCCACCACAAAAGAGAAAAATTTTCTGTCAAATATTTACAAAACTACCCCTGAACAAACTTTTCTAAATTATTTCAAGGATACAAAATAGGAACAGCAGAAATACATATACAGTAGACACTCTTCAATACACACATTACTTTCTCCAACACATGCATTTTTTTCACAATAAACATTTGGATTGCCAACCATAGTTTCATATATAAATTGGGGCTTTCCACTAATTTCCATTAATTTATCATTTCTGAAGATTATTTTCATCAAAATTTTTCTCTAAATAACACTCAATCTGTCCTTTTTGGGATTTCCACATTGAAATCTCTCCTTCTGGATATATCTCTTTTGTTACTGAGTTTGGGATTTTTTTCTCTTTCACAGTCTTCCTTTCACTGCTTTTGTTTTGCTTACAAATCTGTGTTCAGACAAGTTACTTTCAATCCATGACACACTCTTCCTTTTCTTCATATAATTGTAATACAGTCTCATTTGCTTTTCTACAACCTTTCTCTTTGAGTACTTTGCTAGATCTTCTCGACTGATGTCTATTGCATATGTCTTTTCTAGCTTTCTCCATTTTATACTTGTGTTGTCTTGATCCTATACTAGTTATGGGAAAACATTTGAACAAGGACTGTCTCCCTAAAAACTGTGTACTTCATTCCAGATGCCTGATAAAACCCCAGAAACAAGTGATAATTGCAATAGTAGCAGCAATAATTTAATCTGGTAATGCTCACTCTTAATTACTTCAGAAACAAGTAATAATTGCCATATTACCAGAAACTAAACTAGTGAAGGGTATGGAGAAACTGGAATATGAGGATCGACTTAAAACACTGGGATTGTTCTCCCTTGAGAAGAGGAGACTGCATGGGGATATGATCGAGACCTTCAAAATACTGAAAGGAATCGACAAAATAGAGCAGAGATTATTTACATTGTCCAATTTGACACGGACAAGAGGACATGAAATGAAGCTAAGGGGGGACAAGTTCAGGACTAATATCAGGAAGTTCTGCTTCACACAGAGAGTGGTAGACATCTGGAATACTCTCCCAGGGGAGATTATTGCGGAATCGACAGTCCTAGGCTTCAAAAGCAAACTAGATGCATATCTCCTTGAGAGAGGCATATAAAGATATGGTTGGCTATAAAATAAGCCAGGTGTATACCTGGCAGGGCCTCCGTGTGTGCGGATCGCCGGACTTGATGGACCGAAGGTCTGATCCGGAGATGGCGCTTCTTATGTTCTTATGTTATCAGGTAATAAGCTTTTACCTACTATGTCGACTAATGCCTGTAAGCTCGGTTCTCATCCCCACAAACCACCTAATTCCATCCACACAAGCCTTGAATTGTTTTATATTGAACTTATTATATTAAAGTATAAAAAGAAACAATATTCTGTACAATTGTCAATTTTTAAATCAGCGTCTTCTCCCCACTCTCTCTTCCCCATTTCAATTCAGCGTCCTCAGCCCACTCTCTCTCCACTTTCCTTCAACGCACGCACATAAAAACAAGCAAGTAATTTTATATCATTTTCATTCTATTCATTCATAGAAATTAAAGTCTAAATAATGCCAGTCACATAACAAAACATGATTTTACAAAAATAATTCCCTGCACAGTCAAGCCTGCAAGGATTACTAGATGTCTTTCAGCAGCTCCCCTCCCTCCCTCAATCTTACCTTCATGGCCAAGTCAAAATGATCTACCAACAATAAAATTTTAAAAACACGAAGCACACTACGCAGAGAAAATGTTAATTATCATTTATATTCCGCGGGTTTTCAAAGAGGTCAAGGCAGATGACTTTATGCAATGTCACCTCAATAAGAACTATACAAAAATAGACAAATATACCCCCTCCCTTTTTACTAAATCGTGATAGCGTTTTTTAGCGCAAGGAGCTGCGCTGGATACCCCATGCTGCTCTCGATGTTCATAGGCTCCCTGTGCTAAAAACTGCTATTGCGGTTTAGTAAAAGGGGGCCATAGTGCAAAATATAGACAGCATATATAAATTCTCAAAACGGACACATTTTGATCACTAAATTGAAAATAAAATCATTTTTCCTACCTTTGTTTGGTAATTTCATCAGTCTCTGGTTGCACTTTATTCTTCTGACTGTTCATCCAATATTTCTTCCCTTCTTTCAGCTTCCTATATGCTTCCTCTCCTCCAGACCTCATTCCCTCCCCCTTTTTTTCTGTTTGTCTGTGTTTCTCTCTCTTTCCATGCCCCATTTCTTTCTTTCTTTCACCCTGCCCCCTTCTTTCTCTCTCCATGCCCCCTTTCTTTCTCTGTCTTTCTCTCTCTCTCTCCGTGCCCCATTTCTTTCTTTCTTTCACCCTACCTCCTTCTTTCTTTCTCTCTCCCCATGCCCCCTTTCTTTCTGTTTGTCTTTCTCTCTCTCTCTCTCAGTGCCTTATTTCTTTCTTTCTTTCACCTGCCCCTTCTTTCTTTCTCTCTCCATGCCCCCTTTCTTTCTCTATGTCTTTCTCTCTCTCTCCCCATGCCCCATTTTTTTTTCTTTCTTTCACCCTGCCCCCTTTCTTTCTTTATGGCTCCCTGTCTCTCCCCCCTTTCTTCCTTTCTCCCTGCCCTCTCCCATGCCACCGCCATTTGGAAATATGCTGCTGTCACCGCTGCCGGGGAAAGGCTGCCCCTGGCCATCAGAAACAGGCCGGCGCCGAGTTCGCCCTGCTTCTCTTACCCACGGGCTGACCAACTCTCTGCCCGATGTCAATTCTAACGTCGAAAGATGTTCCGGGCCAGCCTGGCAGCGATTGGCTGGCCCAGAACGTCCTCTCCGACGTCAGAATTGACGTTGGACGGCTAGAGTTGGTCGCCTCGTGGGGAAGAGCAGCAGGGAGGGAGAACTCGGCGCCGGCTTGTTTTTTGATGATGGCAATGGCAGCCTTTCCTCGGCGCCAGCCTATTCCCCGGTGAGTGGCTAGCTGTGCACCCCTTTGGGCCGTGCACCCAGGGCGGAACTGCCCCCCCACCCCCCGTTGGTACGCCACTGGTTTCACCTCAAGGAACAATTAAGAGTGAACTTTACCAGATAAACATATTTCTGGTAATATGGCAATTATTACTTGTTTCTGAAGTAATTAAGAGTGAGCATTACCAGATTAAATTATTACTGCTACTATTGCAATTATCACTTGTTTCTAGGGTTTTATCAGGCATCTGGAATGAAGTACACAGTTTTTATGGAGACAGTCCTTGTTCAAATGTTTTCCCATAACTAGTATAGGATCAAGACAACACAAGTATAAAATGGAGAAAGCTAGAAAAGACATATGCAATAGACATCAGTCGAGAAGATCTAGCAAAGTACTCAAAGAGAAAGGTTGTAGAAAAGCAAATGAGACTGTATTACAATTATATGAAGAAAAGGAAGAGTGTGTCATGGATTGAAAGTAACTTGTCTGAACACAGATTTGTAAGCAAAACAAAAGCAGTGAAAGGAAGACTGTGAAAGAGAAAAAAATCCCAAACTCAGTAACAAAAGAGATATATCCAGAAGGAGAGATTTCAATGTGGAAATCCCAAAAAGGACAGATTGAGTGTTATTTAGAGAAAATTTTTGATGAAAATAATCTTCAGAAATGATAAATTAATGAGATGGTGGAAAGCCCCAATTTATATATGAAACTATGGTTGGCAATCCAAATGTTTATTGTGAAAAAAATGCATGTGTTGGAGAAAGTAATGTGTGTATTGAAGAGTGTCTACTGTATATGTATTTCTGCTGTTCCTATTTTGTATCCTTGAAATAATTTAGAAAAGTTTGTTCAGGGGTAGTTTTGTAAATATTTGACAGAAAATTTTTCTCTTTTGTGGTGGCAAATGTAACCGTGGTTAAAAGTTTAAAAGTTACCGGAGTGAAAAACAGGGTTTAAAGAAGGGTTTTTGAAGCAGAGAGGATCTGCAATGTAAGAACTGTGTTTTTTTCCTATTTTGTGTGTCTTTTGTATTGGTGCAGTTTTGGTTTTCTGTTGCTGATTTCCTGCACAGGTTTCTTGTCCTCATGCAGAGATCAGCATCCGCTGTATGAACATTTGAACTGTCAGATTGGAGAGTTGGGTCTGGGTGGAGGTAGTTTGGTTTCTGTGCCTTGTGAGAAGGTTTTATTGAATTTTAAGTAGGAATTGGAGGTTTGATATATAGATTCTGGTCTTTATCCAAGGGTGAAAACATTTCTTTCTGTATTTGATGCTAGAAATAGTCTGTGAGAATCTTCTGGGAAGTATTTTGAGAGATTCTCTGAGTGACAAGTCTGTGGTGCTGATTTTTGGAGAAGATTTTATGGGAGGTCCTGTGTGAGATTCCTGTGTAATGTTGTGAGAGAAATATTGGTGAAGAAAGGTTATGAACTGCTTTTGAACCTGATTTCTGGAGAAGTTAATCAGATGCTCCTGTGACCGATTTCTGTGGAATGTGGTGAGAGACTATTCGTGAAGCAAAGTTGTGAAACTGCCTTGGAAATCTTTTTCTGGGAATAATTTCTGAAAAGATTGATATGCATGAAATGTTTAGAGGAAGGATGAGTTTTGTGATTATATAGGGACCATCAATTATCTGTTTTTTTCCTAGCTTAGAAAGTATTTTAGGCATCTTTGGGGTTTTCCCTTCTTGATTTGTTTTAGTCAGAGTAGTAGGTTGGTTCCAGGAAGAGAGATTCTGCTAGCAACATTGCGCCTACGTGGTACCCCTACATAGAAAGAACATAAAGCCTCAAATACCCAAATCTGGAAAAAAAAGACCTCTACAGAGGGGAAGTAGAATTTCTTTCTTTAGATTTGATCGACAGCCTTTGGAATCCTTAGTGCTTCTTTATATCTATTTTGGGTATGGTTTAATGAACATTTTTTATTTCCAGGTTACATTACAATTTATTATTACATTCATTATTATTTGTTTATGTAATTCACTCCTTCTCCCGGGGAAAGGTATCAATTTAACCCTCAGTGTGCATGACTACAAAATAAAACTTATTTCAAGAGAGATACTTTTACCTCAGTTTGAGAAGGATGGGTTACAGTATTATTGACCCTTAATCCTCGGCTTCTGGAAGTCACAATTAATAGGATACTGGATACTTCCATTCCAATGTCATGTGATATCGTCCTATTCAGAACAATATTACAATCCAAGTCTCCAATTTCTGCAGCTAAGAATAGATGACTTCTTGTGATCACAAAGAACAGGAAAAATTGCGATGGACTGAATCCGACCTTTTGGTGGGAATCCCTGTGCTTATTCTATCGATACAAACGTATGAATGGTCATTGTAAAAACTTTAAGGAGATTTGGGGCCCATTAGCAGATTTTCTAATCACCAATTAATAGTAGAAGCCTTCCTTTGTTTAATAGAGTTTTATACACATCCGGGAGGGGGGAAGATATTTCTAGTATTATTTGATAGTTATAAAGTGCTGTTTTTTTGTACCAATTGTTGTATTATTATATGCACTTTGTCTATGTTTTAAAATGAATATAATTTATTAAAAAGATCTGAGCAATCCTTTTCCAAATTTAAATCACTTTGGAAGACTTATTTTTGTCAGGGAAATTCTAAATGAAATTCATGGCATCAGTAAATCTATTATTAAATTAACCATTTGAATAGTATATGTTTATATTTTTATTCTCATTGTAAGAATGTCTCTTGTTTGATTGTTTTATCTTTCCTATTAATATTGGCATTCTCTTCATCGTGATTTGTTTGTAAACCGCTTTGATCTTTTTTTAATTCTTTATTGATTTTTAATCAAAAACAGTGTCATACAAATAAAAGAACAGTAGGTATTCCATACATTACATTAATTTCTGTTCAGGTAACATAAATATCATTCAATAATTTCAGATTATTACATCTAATAATATCAGAATATTATGTAAGATATAATACAAAAGAAGAATAAAGTTTCCCATATATCTCTATCAATATTTACTCCCCTCCCTCCAACCCCCCATCCTCCCTGGATGTGTAAAGATGAATAAACCAAAAGAAAGATAGGATGAAAATACATTATTATGTTTTTACAAATTTAGTCAATGGGCTCCAAATTTTATTGAATACCTTACTAAGTCCCCTACACTCTGCATTAATTCGTTCATATCTATTTGAAGTGCACACATTCGCCCACCAAAAAGTATAATTTATTCTACCATGGTTCTTCCAATTACTTGTAATTAATTGAATAGCTTTCCCTGTTAAGATCAAAAATAGATGACTTTTATATTTATCTAGAATGAGTTTCACATATAAAATTGTTCCACAAATTATAGCCTCATATGATAATGGAACATTTGAATCTAGAACTAGTTTATTTGTCCCCAGATTGACTTCCAAAATATTAATATAAATAGTACTGAAATAGGGTAAAGTGATAAATAGTAATATCAGCCTGGAACATGGTAACTTATCATGTAAGCTCTTTTGAGCAGGGACCTTCTATGAAATGTCAATGCACAGTGCTACATAAGCCTGTCACTGCTAAAGAAGTAATAAATAGTAGTATCAGTAGGAGTTGTTAAAAAAATCCCAGCCTGGAACAGGGTAATTTATCATGTAAGCTCTTCAGAGCAGGGACTTCTATGAAATTTCAATGCACAGCGCTGGATAAGCCTTTCACTGCTACAGAAGTGATAAATAGTAGTATCAGTAGGAGTTGTTATAAAATCCCAGCTTGGAACAGGGTAACTTATCATGTAAGCTCTTCTGAGTAGGGACCTTCTATGAAATGTCAATGGACATCGCTTCATAAGCCTGTCACTGCTACAGAAGTGATAAATAGTAGTATCAGTAGGAGTTGTTATAAAATCCCAGCATGGAACAGGGTAACATCATGTAAGCTCTTCTGAGAAGGGACCTTCTACGAAATCCCAATGCACAGTGCTGCATAAGCCTGTCACTGCTACAGAAGTGATAAATAGTAGTATCGGCCTGGAACAAGGTAATTTATCATGTAAGCTCTTCAGAGCAGGGACTTCTATGAAATTTCAATGCACAGCGCTGGATAAGCCTTTCACTGCTACAGAAGTGATAAATAGTAGTATCAGTAGGAGTTGTTATAAAATCCCAGCTTGGAACAGGGTAACTTATCATGTAAGCTCTTCTGAGTAGGGACCTTCTATGAAATGTCAATGGACATCGCTTCATAAGCCTGTCACTGCTACAGAAGTGATAAATAGTAGTATCAGTAGGAGTTGTTATAAAATCCCAGCATGGAACAGGGTAACATTATGTAAGCTCTTCTGAGCAGGGACCTTCTATGAAATATCAATGCACAGCACTACATAAGCCTGTCACTGCTACAGAAGTGATAAATAGTAGTATCAGTAAAAGTTGTTACAAAATCACAGCCTGGAACAGGGTAATTTATCATGTAAGCTCTTCTGAGCAGGGACCTTCTATGAAATATCAATGCACAGTGCTACATAAGCCTGTCACTGCTACAGAAGTGATAAATAGTAGTATCAGTAGGAGTTGTTATAAAATCCAAGCATGGAACAGGGTAACATCATGTAAGCTCTTCTGGGCAGGGACCTTCTATGAAATATCAATACACAGCGCTACATAAGCCTGTCACTGCTACAGAAGTGATAAATAGTAGTATCTGCCTGGAACAAGGTAATTTATCATGTAAGCTCTTCAGAGCAGGGACTTCCATGAAATTTCAATACACAGCGCTGGATAAGCCTTTCACTGCTACAGAAGTGATAAATAGTAGCATCAGTAGGAGCTGTTACAAAATCCAAGCATGGAACAGGGTAACATCATGTAAGCTCTTCTGGGCAGGGACCTTCTATGAAATATCAATACACAGCGCTACATAAGCCTGTCACTGCTACAGAAGTGATAAATAGTAGTATCTGCCTGGAACAGGGTAACTTATCATGTAAGCTCTTTTGAGCAGAGACCTTCTATGAAATGTCAATGCACAGTGCTGCATAAGCCTGTCACTGCAACAGAAGTGATAAATAGTAGTATCAGTAAAAGTTGTTAAAAAAATCCCAGCCTGGAATAGGGTAATTTATCTTGTAAGCTCTTCTGAGCAGGGACCTCCTATGAAATATCAATGCAAAGCGCTACATAAGAACATAAGAACATAAGAACTGCCATCTCCGGATCAGACCTTCGGTCCATCAAGTCCGGCGATCCGCACACGCGGAGGCCCCGCCAGGTGTACACCTGGCGTAATTTATAGTCCACCATATCTTTATATGCCTCTCTTAAGGAGATATGCATCTAGTTTGCTCTTGAAGCCTAGGACGGTCGATTCCGCAATAATCTCCTCTGGGAGGGCATTCCAGGTGTCAACCACTCTCTGAGTGAAGCAGAACTTCCTGACATTAGTCCTGAACCTGTCCCCCCTTAGCTTCATTCCATGTCCTCTAGTCCGTGTCAAATTGGACAGTGTAAATAATCTTCTCTGCTCTATTTTGTCGATTCCTTTCAGTATTTTGAAGGTCTCGATCATATCCCCACGCATTCTCCTTTTCTCAAGGGAGAACAATCCTAGTGTTATAAGTCTATCCTCATATTCCAGTCTCTCCATACCCTTCACCAGTTTTGTTGCTCGTCTCTGCACCCTCTCCAGTAGTTTTATATCCTTCTTTAGGTAGGGAGACCAATGTTGGACGCAGTATTCCAAGTGTGGTCTGACCATTGCCCTATAAAGCGGCATTATAACTTTCTCCGATCTACTCGAGATTCCTTTCTTTATCATGCCCAACATTCTATTTGCCTTCTTTGCCGCTGCCGCGCATTGTGCCGACGGCTTCAGGGTCCTATCTATCAGTACACCCAGGTCCCTTTCTTGTTCACTCTTCCCCAGAGTTGCACCTGACATTGTATACTCGTATTCCTTATTTTTATTGCCTAAATGCATTACCTTGCATTTCTCCACATTGAACTTCATCTGCCATTTCTCCGCCCATGTTTCTAACCGACACAAGTCGCTCTGGAGTTTCTCTCTATCCTCCTGCGATCTGATTGCCCGGCATAGTTTTGTATCGTCTGCAAACTTGATGATCTCACTGGATATTCCTTCCTCCAGGTCATTGATATAAATATTAAAAAGGATCGGCCCAAGTACCGAGCCCTGGGGTACACCACTAGTCACTTTCTCCCAGTCGGAGAACTTCCCATTTATGCCCACTCTCTGCTTTCGGTTTTCCAGCCATTTGCCTATCCATCTTTGTATATCTCCCTCTATGCCATGGCTTTGTAGTTTCCTGAGAAGTCTTTCGTGTGGAACTTTGTCGAACGCTTTCTGGAAGTCCAAGTATATTATGTCCACAGGCTTCCCACTATCAATTTGCTTGTTTACGGTCTCAAAAAATTGGAGTAAATTCGTCAAACATGATTTCCCTTTCCTGAATCCATGTTGACTGGGTTTCATAAGCCTGTCACTGCTACAGAAGTGATAAATAGTAGTATCAGTAGGAGTTGTTATAAAATCCTAGCATGGAACAGGATAACATCATGTAAACTCTTCTGAGTAGGGACATTCTATGAAATGTCAATACACAGCGCTGGATAAGCCTTTCACTGCTACAGAAGTGATAAATAGTGGTATCTGCCTGGAACAAGGTAATTTATCATGTAAGCTCTTCAGGTCAGGGATTTCTATGAAATGTCAATACACAGTGCTGGATAAGCCTTTCACTGCTATAGAAATGATAAATAGTAGCATCAGTAGGAGCTGTTACAAAATCCCCGCCTGGAACAGGGTAACTTATCATCTGTGCTATCTGTAAACATGCAATACCAGTTGGCAGCTGATATATTCAGACACAGCACAAAGGTGACATCGATACCCAAACGCCCTTACTAGGTAAACAACCATTCTTATGCTGGCATAATCGAAGGAGGCCATAAACACAACATATCCTGCCTGTGTTTGTTGTCAGTTTATAATGCACAGCCCTCTCGGCCTAACTTCTCTTCCAAATCAACTAAACCAAACCTAATATTTTAGTCCGGCTCATCTTCATATAATAAAGCTCGACTTGGCTTACAATAAACTAAAATAATTAAGAGACAAAAAGAAAACCAGAACTTGCAATTTTGAGAATAATGAAGTTTTTTTTTTAGTTCAAAGATTTTATTGATTTTAATCAACAACCAGAACAGGAAATGATAACAATAAGCTGCCGAAAAGAAGAAATCTTACAATGCGATACAACAGATTGAACCATGCAGCCAACAGTGTGCGTAGGTATGAAATAAGAGATGAGCCACTATATAACCTATATGTTCAACTGAATGACAATAAGAGTTGACCGGACTCCATATTTTGAGGTAGGAGCTTATAGACTTCTGCTTCTCAGCAATAACACTTTCATCCTTTACCCTAAGGCAAAGCCTATTCCACCAACAATGTCAAATGAACAACAGCAATCTTGCATAACATTGGGACTCAGATATCAGCCATACATTCATTACCACTTCACTTCAATAACTCAAGTACAACTATAAAATTATTGGCATAACATTGGCCGCAGCTCTATTTATATTAATCTATTAATTCCATAACAAAGTGTAATAGCTGATAACAGATTTCAGCCTATATCAAATACAAACTTGAAATTATGGTATACTCACTGGAGCCATTCGGCAACGAAACTAGCTCCAGTATACAATAAATGAATTGATAACATTTCATGTGATTTACGGTGCCGTCAAGCCACCTTAACTCGTGGCGGTGTCGCCCACGAGTCCATGTTTCAATGACTCCCATAGCAAGTCTTCACTTCACACCTTCTGCAATAAATGTTCAAATCTAGGCCACAAGCAGTGACAGAGACACTCTTGTCACTGGTCCCCCCATAAACTACGACCAATTAGCCAAGCAAAAAACCATCCAGTCAATCGTGAATCGTACTCAGGAAGATATTAACCCCAATTACCGATAAATGAACCCCATCAGGTCGGAATAAACCAGGACAGTCAACTGAAATGAGATCATGTAGTAAAACTAACCCACCCATCAGAGCAACAAATTTAGAAATTTCTGCATTTACCCGCCTCCGAAACAGAAGTAGTTCGACTTCCGAAGAACAAATTCCCCTTAAGCTTGCACACAGCTCAACCAACTGATTATACAGAATTGGGAGACGAACCACAGTGCCCGAACGAGCATAGCCCTGAACCAAAAATGATCTTCCATCCCAAAAGCTGGGATACAAATGAAATACTGGCTATGGACTGAGAAATCATTGCAAAAGACCAACCCCAAACAGGATAAAATCAAGTACAATTGTTTCCGAAATAGGAAATACACTAACTTCCTGCTTGGGTGTGAAAAAACACAATAATCGATGCCAACCAGCAGAATAAGACTTCCAAGTATTAAGCGCTAATGATCGCCGTAGTAGTTCTCTACAGTCTGACGAAAGATGAGCCATAAATCCTCCCGCATCGGAGGGTGCCAGAGCTCTGAATCGAGAAAGAGCATCGGCAATTTCATTCACTACTCCAGGGACATCACCTTGATTCGCAGACAATTAATCGTAACAGTTCCACCAACAGTGGGCAATGAGCCGACTGACGATTAATTGCATGAACCACCGCAACGTTGTCTGAGAATATAACCACTTTCCTATTGGTCAAACGGGCCCCCCAAATCTCCAATGGGAAACAGTTCTTGCAATGCAATATTCCCACAGAAACCCGCTGCCCGCCACCAGTCTGGCCACCTCTGGGCACACCAAGCCCCTCCAAAACCAATTGTCCCTGATGCATCTGATTGGAGACTTGCTGTTGCTGCCAAAGACAAACTCCATGAAAAGAATACCAGATCCGCAAATCATCACGTACTGCCTTTGTCAGTCTGACGTAAACCCACTGTCAATAAAGCTAAACGCCGTGAAAATACACGACCCATTGGTATGACTCTAGCAGCAAAGTTAAAGTGACCCACCAATGATTGAAGCTCCTTCAAACTCAGTTTTTTCCGCTGGTCTTCAACTCCTCAATCTTTTTCAATGGAAGACGTGATTCCATTGGCACTGAATCTAGTTCAATGCCTCAAAATATTAAAGAGCTGGAAGGGCCTTCACATTTATCCAAGGCCAAAGGAATTCCCAGTTCCCTTGCTACCACCTGAAAAGCAGACACCAAATCAGAAGAGTGTGTAGATGCCGGGGCTCCCGCAAAAAGGAAGTCATCCAGGTAATGAACAACTGAGGCCATTCCACTAACTTGCACTACCACCCAATGAATAAATGTGGCAAAAGCCTCAAAGGAATTCCCAGTTCCCTTGCTACCACCTGAAAAGCAGACACCAAATCAGAAGAGTGTGTAGATGCCGGGGCTCCCGCAAAAAGGAAGTCATCCAGGTAATGAACAACTGAGGCCATTCCACTAACTTGCACTACCACCCAATGAATAAATGTGGCAAAAGCCTCAAAGGAATTCCCAGTTCCCTTGCTACCACCTGAAAAGCAGACACCAAATCAGAAGAGTGTGTAGATGCCGGGGCTCCCGCAAAAAGGAAGTCATCCAGGTAATGAACAACTGAGGCCATTCCACTAACTTGCACTACCACCCAATGAATAAATGTGGCAAAAGCCTCAAAGGAATTCCCAGTTCCCTTGCTACCACCTGAAAAGCAGACACCAAATCAGAAGAGTGTGTAGATGCCGGGGCTCCCGCAAAAAGGAAGTCATCCAGGTAATGAACAACTGAGGCCATTCCACTAACTTGCACTACCACCCAATGAATAAATGTGGCAAAAGCCTCAAAGGAATTCCCAGTTCCCTTGCTACCACCTGAAAAGCAGACACCAAATCAGAAGAGTGTGTAGATGCCGGGGCTCCCGCAAAAAGGAAGTCATCCAGGTAATGAACAACTGAGGCCATTCCACTAACTTGCACGACCACCCAATGAATAAATGTGGCAAAAGCCTCAAAGGAATTCCCAGTTCCCTTGCTACCACCTGAAAAGCAGACACCAAATCAGAAGAGTGTGTAGATGCCGGGGCTCCCGCAAAAAGGAAGTCATCCAGGTAATGAACAACTGAGGCCATTCCACTAACTTGCACGACCACCCAATGAATAAATGTGGCAAAAGCCTCAAAGGAATTCCCAGTTCCCTTGCTACCACCTGAAAAGCAGACACCAAATCAGAAGAGTGTGTAGATGCCGGGGCTCCCGCAAAAAGGAAGTCATCCAGGTAATGAACAACTGAGGCCATTCCACTAACTTGCACGACCACCCAATGAATAAATGTGGCAAAAGCCTCAAAGGAATTCCCAGTTCCCTTGCTACCACCTGAAAAGCAGACACCAAATCAGAAGAGTGTGTAGATGCCGGGGCTCCCGCAAAAAGGAAGTCATCCAGGTAATGAACAACTGAGGCCATTCCACTAACTTGCACGACCACCCAATGAATAAATGTGGCAAAAGCCTCAAAGGAATTCCCAGTTCCCTTGCTACCACCTGAAAAGCAGACACCAAATCAGAAGAGTGTGTAGATGCCGGGGCTCCCGCAAAAAGGAAGTCATCCAGGTAATGAACAACTGAGGCCATTCCACTAACTTGCACTACCACCCAATGAATAAATGTGGCAAAAGCCTCAAAGGAATTCCCAGTTCCCTTGCTACCACCTGAAAAGCAGACACCAAATCAGAAGAGTGTGTAGATGCCGGGGCTCCCGCAAAAAGGAAGTCATCCAGGTAATGAACAACTGAGGCCATTCCACTAACTTGCACTACCACCCAATGAATAAATGTGGCAAAAGCCTCAAAGGAATTCCCAGTTCCCTTGCTACCACCTGAAAAGCAGACACCAAATCAGAAGAGTGTGTAGATGCCGGGGCTCCCGCAAAAAGGAAGTCATCCAGGTAATGAACAACTGAGGCCATTCCACTAACTTGCACGACCACCCAATGAATAAATGTGGCAAAAGCCTCAAAGGAATTCCCAGTTCCCTTGCTACCACCTGAAAAGCAGACACCAAATCAGAAGAGTGTGTAGATGCCGGGGCTCCCGCAAAAAGGAAGTCATCCAGGTAATGAACAACTGAGGCCATTCCACTAACTTGCACGACCACCCAATGAATAAATGTGGCAAAAGCCTCAAAGGAATTCCCAGTTCCCTTGCTACCACCTGAAAAGCAGACACCAAATCAGAAGAGTGTGTAGATGCCGGGGCTCCCGCAAAAAGGAAGTCATCCAGGTAATGAACAACTGAGGCCATTCCACTAACTTGCACTACCACCCAATGAATAAATGTGGCAAAAGCCTCAAAGGAATTCCCAGTTCCCTTGCTACCACCTGAAAAGCAGACACCAAATCAGAAGAGTGTGTAGATGCCGGGGCTCCCGCAAAAAGGAAGTCATCCAGGTAATGAACAACTGAGGCCATTCCACTAACTTGCACTACCACCCAATGAATAAATGTGGCAAAAGCCTCAAAGGAATTCCCAGTTCCCTTGCTACCACCTGAAAAGCAGACACCAAATCAGAAGAGTGTGTAGATGCCGGGGCTCCCGCAAAAAGGAAGTCATCCAGGTAATGAACAACTGAGGCCATTCCACTAACTTGCACTACCACCCAATGAATAAATGTGGCAAAAGCCTCAAAGGAATTCCCAGTTCCCTTGCTACCACCTGAAAAGCAGACACCAAATCAGAAGAGTGTGTAGATGCCGGGGCTCCCGCAAAAAGGAAGTCATCCAGGTAATGAACAACTGAGGCCATTCCACTAACTTGCACTACCACCCAATGAATAAATGTGGCAAAAGCCTCAAAGGAATTCCCAGTTCCCTTGCTACCACCTGAAAAGCAGACACCAAATCAGAAGAGTGTGTAGATGCCGGGGCTCCCGCAAAAAGGAAGTCATCCAGGTAATGAACAACTGAGGCCATTCCACTAACTTGCACTACCACTACTAATTTAATTTAGTTTATCCACTATATTATTGTTGGGATGTAAACTTTGCTTTAAAAAAGAATGTGGCCTTAAAGAGATCAATGTTTTCTTGTTGGGATGTTTCAAATCTTGTTTTTATCTCTGTCTTTATTTTTACATCTTTACTATTCATTAATTGTTTTTCCCAGGTACTTTAGCTACATTGTGAGCCTTCGGGACAGTAAGGGAATTTCTAAGTACCTATCTTTACTATCTTATTTTTATTGTACCCTTAATGTATATTTTCTGTAAACCGCTTCGAACCAAACGGTATAGCGGTATATAAGAAATAAAATTAAATTAAATTACCCTTTTCCAGGCCCGGGATTTTGTAAGAACTCCTACTGATGCTACTATTTATCACTTCTGTAGCAGTGACAGGCTTATGCAGCGCTGTACATTGACATTTCATAGAGGGTCCCTTGACAGAAGAGCTTACATGATAAATTACCCTGTTCCAGGCTGATGCTACTATTTATCACTTCTGTAGCACTGAAAGGCTTATGCAGTGCTGTACATTGACATTTCATAGAGGGTCCCTTGACAGAAGAGCTTACATGATAAATTACCCTGTTCCAGGCTCGGGATTTTGTAACAACTCCTATTGATGCTACTATTTATCACTTCTGTAGCAGTGACAGGAATATGCAGCACTGTGCATTGACATTTTATAGAAGGTCCCTACTCAGAAGAGCTTACCTTGTTCCAGGCATTTTCTATCAGCACAGCACGGCGTTTCAGACCATGGTCTCAAGCTAAGTAAAACCTTTTTTGCTTTTTCTGTGCACAGTGATGGGTATATTACCCTTTTGATAATTACATTTCAGTGGTGGTGGAGTTTTTTTGCCAGTGATAGTACATATTCGTTAAGACCAAACACAGGGACTTGTATAAACGCTAGTCAGTGAAATGGCTATAATGTATAGTAGAAAACTGACTATGATAATTACCAGTGAGAAGAGAGCGAAGAATGCTTCAGTTGTATGCTCAGAGAAAGAAAACTCTGAAGAGGGGGTGAAAACCTCCTCTTGGGAAAAGAGTTTACCATCCAGTCACTGCATATACTTCATAAATGATCACTCTCTGACCACTGGTAAATCATGGATATTACTTGTAAAATTATCTTGCAGAGTTGGCGTAGTGTTTTTAAAATTCAAATGGCAAAATGATCGCTGGATTAATCTGGTGAAAAGCAGTCTTAGGGGTCTCAACGCGGCCCCGTTTCGTGTTCTGCTTCAGGAGACCCAGATACACGCTTTGAAACACACTGTGCAAATGTAGTAACTTTCCAAGAACAGACCTGAAATACAAAAGTGTCTTAGCAAAACCACACACACCGTAGAGCAAATTTCAAACAAACTACGATGTGGGGAAGCTTAACAATGGAGCTGAATTGAAAGTTTCTGTATTGGATACTGTGCTTTCAGAGTCCTTCCCCCCCCTCCCATCTTCCCCCCCTCCCATCTTCCCCATGGCCTTTCAGCGTCCTTCTCCCCACTCCTTCTCTACCGCCCCGGGTGCAGCACAGCCGGCCAGGTCCCCTTACTTTTGTGGCACTTCCCCGACCGACTGACAACAGCCCCGGTCCGACAAACCTCCCTGCCCTTAACTGCGAATCTAAATTACCTTATTACAGCTGCTGTAAGAAGATAATTTAGATTCGCGGCTACAGGGCAGGGAGGATTGTCGGACCGGGGCTGTTGTCGGTCGGTCGGGGAAGTGCCACAAAAGTAAGGGGACCTGGCCGGCTGTGCTGCAACCGGGGCGGGGTGTGGAGGGGCGAACCGCCCCCTCCCTTGGTAGCCACTCGAACCGCGAGGCTACTCTCCTCCTTACCTGCACTGCCTGCAGCACAGAACAGAACAGCGCTGACGTCGGGAAGACTTCCGTTCGGCTCTGTGCTGCAAGCAGAGAAGGTAGGGAGAAGAGCCGCGCGACTGAGTACATCCAGCCCCGCAGGAACCCCGCGACCCTCGGAGGCGTCCCCACGGGATCCCCGCGACCCTAGGGGGCGTCCCCACGGGATCCCCGCGACCCTAGGGGCATCCCCACGGGATCCCCGTGACCCAGAGTCCCCGTTCCCGTGCAGCTCTCTATGGAATGGAACACGCTACAACCCCATGGTCTTAAGAATGAGATAGAATGGGTTGCTTTTCTTTAATCCTGTTCTTACAATTTCATAGCACTGTTTTCAGTATTTTCTCAGGTTTGCTTGTTGCTTTTTCAACTGTCTTTATTCACAGTGACAGTTGTTCATCTGTTACAGTAACCTTTGACGTTTTGAGGTCATTACGTTTTACAACGGAGGCTCCCTCCCCCCTCTCCCGTAGTTTAAATCGGGTGAGGCGGACAGCGTTCTCCGTTGTTTGGAACTTCCGAAATGTCATTTTCTTGGCGTTTCTCTCCTCTTTATTGCCAACATGATGTTAAGCTTCCCCACATCGTAGTTTGTTTGAAATTTGCTCTACGGTGTGTGTGGTTTTGCTAAGACACTTTTTTGTATTTCAGGCAATAAGGTGGTTATTGAATACAAGCACAGTATGTGAGAACAGAGAGTGTCAGAAGAGTTAGGGCGCTGGCCTTTGAGCGGACTGCCGGCCACGATGGACCACTGGTCTGACCCAGCAGCGGCAGTTCTTATGTTCTATGACCACAAAATATGACCTTGCAATAAGAATGGAGAGGTGACCAAGTGTGATGGGAGGAGCTGAGAGTACTGGACTTCTCTGCGGTAGGCGTTAAGCAAAGTGTGTTGAAATCTGTTTTCCATTTCGTAACGCAAAAGCTTGGCCCATGCAATGAAACATCTTCACATCCAATTAGTATTTCAGAGTGGTCAACAGGAGTTGAGATGGAGAATAACATTGGGACTCGTACTTCAGCCACACTTCTCATATATCACATATTCCCCACTCTTTTCAAAGAATTTCCAATGGCAAAAGTTGGCCGCAGCTTTATTTAACATCATTTTCAAAAACTCAATTTGATTATAACATTTAACATAGAACCAATTCTCAACCAAATTTTCAAAATCCCTTGAATCAATTCCTGGTGCTAATCGGTATCGAACTAGCCCCAGTCTCCCCGTCTTCTCCGGTGACCCACGGTGTCGTCAAGTCACCTCAACTCGTGGCGGTGCCGCCCACGAGGACATAATTCAACTCATCTCCTTTCATCAAATGCTCTTCTCTAGGCCACTGGCAGTGACAGATTCTTTCTTGTCACTGCCCCCCCACCAAACTGCGGCCAACTATCTCCTGAAACAACTCCCAATCAAATCCTGAAGAACACTCAGGAAAATGTTCAGCCCAATAACAGATAAATGAACCCCATCCGGGCGAAATAAACCCGGACAATCCACCGAGATAAGATCATGCACCAAAACTAACCCCCCCCCAACTTTGAAACAAATTTTGAAATGTCAGCATTCACCCTCTTGCGGAGCCGCTCAATGGCGGCAGGTTGGCGAGCATCTCTCCAGCAACGCCGCGGGAGGATGTCAGACCAAACCATGCGGGCCCTAGGAAATGTACAGGCCTGGCTTGATGTAAGGTAGGCAACAGCTGGTCCCAATACATGCCTCGAATACCCAACCAGTGTAGCCGAATCCCATGTTCCACCAGTCCTAGATTATTCCCCAACGGGATTCTTGAGCATGCTTATGCGCCCAAAATATGAGCGAGTGTCCACAAACCCAGACGCATAGATCAGGAGGCAGATGAACAGGATGCCTGGGATCTGGAAAAGAAACTGACAGACAATAACAAACTCAACAAACATACTATATCATTCCCGCACATATCCCTTATAACAATTGGAACGCCATCAGGCGCCGCACCAGCTGCCGCTGCTGTGGAAGCGGCCCCAATCCTAAAAGAATGCGTCCCGTATTCACCCAGGTCATATCCAACAGCCACCAAAGTTTTTGGCAAAATCGCTGCAAACTGATATCGAGTCAGGGGCATACCATTCTGATGTACCAACCAATCAATACCTCCCAGGGGCCGAATGTCCCTATAGACCAGGGCACAACGTACTGGACAAACAGGAAGCATGTCCTGGCCCCGCCACACACACCACACACCTTTTCCTTCCTGGTCCGTTTTAGACCGCCGGAAATAAATACGCAAGGAGGTCACATCCAAGTGCACATCCTGGGCCTGTAAACCCAACTCACCCTGTGCATGACTGGATGGGGCCAGCAGCAAAAAAGGCAATGACAAATGGCAACTGGAACAATATGACCTCAAAAGAGGAAAAACAAACGTCTGGCAATCGACCACATAACTCAACCAAAGAGTCATAAAATATAGGCCGACGTCTTAATCGAGGTCGATAAACCGGCCCCGCCCGGGCCTAACCCCGTAAAAGCCTTTTTACAAGAAATGTCCCAGTGACATTGCTCCATCGTAACAATTGTGACACAAAAGTCAAACTAGCAACCACTTGCGAAACCTGGGCACTAGTCACAATGAAATCAATGAGCAATTGTTCCGATATAGGGATAGAAGAATCCACCCCACGCTGGTGTAGAAATAGCATCAAACGCCTCCAACCCGCATCATAAGCTTTCCACGTGTTGTACCAGCCATCGACAATGCGGCGGAACTGCACCCATAATTCCTCCCTCATCTCTGTAGGGTGAAACTCTGCTTCTGGGGCTAACGCCCGGAATCGAGACCACTGTAAACGAGAGAGAGAGTCAGCGATCTCATTCAAGACCCCAGGTATGCCTAGCAGAGGACAGATTAAGCCAGCACAATCAAACGCAACAACTCCACAAGCAATGGGCAGTGAGCAGACTGTTTATTGATGGCATGCACAACTGCCAAATTATCCGAAAATAGAACCACTCTTCTATTTGCCAATTGACCCCCCCAAAGCTCCAGGAAACAATTCTTGAAGAGCAATATTGGAACACAAACCCAGCAGCCTCCACCACTCTGGCCAACCCTGGGCACACCAAGCACCCCCAAAATATATCCCAAAGCCAATCTCTCCAGAGGCATCCGTAAACAAATGTAAATCAACATTCGACACCCGAGGTTGCTGCCAGACACAAACGCCATTCAAAGAGATCAAAAATGACCTCCGTACTGCCTTTGTCAAACGAACCCTGAAATGTGGGTGGCGTAAACCTACTGACAAGAATGCCAACCGCCTGGAAAATATTCGCCCCATTGGAATTACCCGTGCTGCAAAATTAAAATGACCCACCAATGACTGAATTTCCTTTAAGCTCAGTTTTGGCTTCTGACAAGCTGCCCCAATTGCATCTAACAAAGCCTGAACCTTCACTGTCGGCAGGCGAGACTCCATGCCCAAGAAGGTCAACTGAGTAGATGGCTCCTCACATTTGTCCAAGGCCAACGGTATTTCCAAGTGTCCCGCTATAATTCGAAGAGCAGCCATCAAACTCTCGCATTCCCCAGACACCGATGCTCCAACAAACAAAAAATCGTCCAAATAATGAACAACTGAATGCAGCACTACCCAGTGTACAAAGGTAGAAAAGGCCTCAAAATACGTGGAAGAAATGGAGCACCCCATAGGCATACACTTATCCAAATAAAATTGGCCTCGGATGGACAGGTAACAAACGGAATGCTTTTGCCATCAAAGCACCCGAACCACATTCACGTAACCGAGTGACTGCCGCATCTAGGGAAGCATACTGAACTTTACAGAACTGTGGATCAATAAATGTATTAACACTGAGTCCAGATGGATAGGACAGATTATGGATCAATCTGAAACGACCAGGGTCCTTTTTAGGAATAACCCCCAAAGGAGGTACCCTAAAAGGCCCCGCAATGCGCCCCAGAATTAGCTCCTTGTCCAATTGATTCAGAACCACCTCCCGATGCAAACCCACTGAGCGAGCATTACCAGCACGATGTACCAATGGTGGCCCTTCATATGGTATAGGAAAACCCTCAGAAAACCCAACATCCAAAAGATAAGCATCCCCCCGGTGCGGATAGACAGACAACCACTTTTTTAACTCATGCAACTTAATGGGGGAAGACGCCTTGTCCAGGGATCCTATTCGCGAAGAACCCGGAACCTGGAAACTGCCCTCCGCCGGGGCAACGAAAGGCAGGATGTCCCCCAGAACACTGACTACAGCAGTGTCGAAACCGACAGTTGGCACGATTACACCGCCCCGCATTAAATTGAAAACAAGCTGCGCTAGTTGGTCCTCCCTGCAAGACCACCATCACCCCCCGATCCTACACCAGGGTGAGACCAGATGAAAAACCACCCGCCAGGGTTCCAACTGTGGATGGAATTGGTCGAAATGAAGACCCACGAGATGGTGTCATCTCTGCCAACCACAAATCCACATCCCGAACACCCCAGCAATCAGCTTTTTCGAAATCGCTCGTCATAATTGAGCCAAAACCAGCCTCCATATGTCCGGTAAGCGCGTAATATAAGATCCGCATAGCGTAATAGACCAGAATAAAGTTCCGGCCTGGCCTCACCTATTACACTGGCAAAAACATTAAAACCCAACAACCAATTAAAAATATTTTTGGCTACACGCCCTTTTATCTTTTTGCCATCAGCTTTAGTACCATCCTTAGGCCCCTGTCCCTCCTGTTCTCTACCCAACAAACTAAAAAAATCAATATATTTGCCCCGCAAAACCTTCCGCTTCCACTTAGGGGAAATGTGACAATCGAAAGGTGCAATAGCACATAATGTATGGCCTTTTCTAGAAATTCCCTCTGCACTCGCCGGCAGCCCTGCGGAAACACCCCTAATCAAACCAGCCCCATCCTCTCCTTCAGATGAAGAGGAAGATGAATCCGAAGACTCCCAGACCGCTAGGGGAGCGCCCCCGACTGCTCGCCGTTTGCGCTTTTCCAAATCCATACGCTGAACTATATGCCTCAAACGCTTCCAAAACCTTTTTATCCTTTAAACTCTTACGAATATCCTGGCACCCCGACCTATTCTACCCCAAAGACCCACCCGCTAGAGGGTCCTCACCAACTCCAGCACCCCGCACATCTCCCAAAACCTCCAGATGTCCGCGGTGCCGCTGCAACACTGGTACTGGCAACTTCCCTCACCGGAGTCCTGCTGGTTTCTGGGACAGACATCACCGCCGATGACAAATCTGGAACAGACCCTCTATCAGCCCCTGCAACCAACTGATCTTTCTTACTTGCCCTCTTAACACCCGCTCCTACCCCGCCCCGAACCCTGCTTCTTACCCGCCCCCTTACGGACTCCCCCACTCGACCCCTTCTTCCCACTCTTGCCTTTTGCCACAACCTTCTGCCCCGCTTTGTTACCCCCCACTCCCACCTTTTTTTACTCCCCCCATCTCAATTCCCCACCCTATCAATCAAGGCACCAAATACAACCCTCCCCTACCAAAACTCCACTATAATAAGGAGGGAAAAGAAACAAGAAGTAAATGAGCTCCACTCAGTTATCTGCAACATAAGATATGTAAGAATTGTGCATTAATAAATGTTCATGTCATGCCAACTATCAACTATCCACTCCCGTCACTCCACCCTCCTTTTCACAACCCCACTACCCACCAGCACTGACCAAGAAAAAACCTTCAGCAAAATGCCACCAACGTCCCCCCCCACAGAACCTACATAAACCGTATCCCTCTGTGCTGCCGACGTCCGCTGCCAAACACAGTTTTTGGGGTTTTTTTATAATGTATTCTTCACGGAATAAACTTCCGTTTTAGCCAGTGCTCTCAGCCGTCTCTCTCTCTCTCCCCCCCCCCTCCCCTAGCGCCCAAAAGCCGACTGAAAACAACGCTGACTAAACGACTTTTTGCAGAGCACCCGACCGCCCCTCCTACATCGCAAGCAGCCGCTACTGCTCCACTGAGCTCCACCGCCAAAAGTACCGCGATGCCCGGTCCCGAAACCCTCCAAACCGCTACAGCAACTTTTTTTTTTTTTTTTTTTTTTGTATGTCTCTCACCGGAACGCCGACTCCCTCGCACCACCCTCTTCTCACCAACGAACTTCTACCCACCCAAATTCAACTACCCAATCCCTTTCTTTCTTCCTTCCTTACCTCACTCTTACCCAATCCCCAATCTCCTACTCTCCCACCAATCAAATTCCTTTTCTCCTATCTCTATCCTAACCTTGCTCTTTCCACCTTCCCCCCCCCTTTCCAATTTTTTCTTTGTGGGCTTTGCCTTCGCCCAATGTTATTAGCCACCCATTTTAAACTGGGTGGCCCCTTATACTGACAGACTGAAAAAGCTGGGGCTTTTTTCCCTGGAAAAGCGACGACTCAGGGGAGACATGATAGAAACCTTCAAGATCCTGAAGGGCATAGAAAAAGTAGACAGGGACGGATTTTTCAAATTATGGGGAACCACAAGTACAAGGGGGCACTTGGAGAAATTGAAAGGGGAAAGGTTTAGAACAAACGCCAGGAAGTTCTTTTTCACCCAGAGGGTGGTGGATACATGGATCGCGCTGCCGGAGGATGTGATAAGCAGAAGTACGCTACAGGGCTTCAAAGAAGGTCTGGACAGGTACCTAGAGGACAAAGGGATTGAGGGGTACAGATAGGAGTAGAGGTAAGGTTATAGGGACAGGATTAGAGGTAAATTATAAAATTAGTCAGAGACCACTGTTCAGGCAGTGGGCCTGATGGGCCGCCGCGGGAGCGGACCGCTGGGCAGGATGGACCTCTGGTCTGCCCCAGCGGAGGCAACTTCTTATGTTCTTACTATTTATCACTTCTGTGGCAGTGCCAGGCTTATGCAGCATTGTACGTTGACATTTCATAGAAGGTCCTTGCTCAGTAGAACTTACATAATAAGTTACCTTGTTCCAGGCAGATACTACTATTTATCACTTCTGTACCAGTGACAGGCTTATCCAGCGCTGTGTATTGATATTTCATAGAAGGTCCCTGCTCTGAAGAGCTTACATGATAAATTACCTTGTTCCAGGCAGGGATTTTGTAACAACTTTTACTGATACTACTATTTATCACTTCTGTAGCAGTGAAAGGCTTATCCAGCGCTGTGTATTGACATTTCATAGAAGGTCCCTGCTCTGAAGAGCTTACATGATAAATTACCTTGTTCCAGGCAGGGATTTTGTAACAACTTTTACTGATACTACTATTTATCACTTCTGTAGCAGTGAAAGGCTTATCCAGCGCTGTGTATTGACATTTCATAGAAGTCCCTGCTCTGAAGAGCTTACATGATAAATTACCATGTTCCAGGCTGATATTACTATTTATCACTTTACCCTATTCCAGTACTATTTATATTAATATTTTGGAAGTCAATCTGGGGACAAATAAACTAGTTCTAGATTCAAATGTTCCATTATCATATGAGGCTATAATTTGTGGAACAATTTTACATGTGAAACTCATTCTAGATAAATATAAAAGTCGTCTATTTTTGATCTTAACAGGGAAAGCTATTCAATTAATTACAAGTAATTGGAAGAACCATGGTAGAATAAATTATACTTTTTGGTGGGCGAATGTGTGTATTTCAAATAGATATGAACGAATTAATGCAGAGTGTAGGGGACTTCGTAAGGTATTCAATAAAATTTGGAGCCCATTGACTAAATTTGTAAAAACATAATAATGTATTTTCATCATATCTTTCTTTTGGTTTATTCATCTTTACACATCCAGGGAGGATGGGGGGTTGGAGGGAGGGGAGTAAATATTGATAGAGATATATGGGAAACTTTATTCTTCTTTTGTATTATATCTTACATAATATTCTGATATTATTAGATGTAATAATCTGAAATTATTGAATGATATTTATGTTACCTGAACAGAAATTAATGTAATGTATGGAATACCTACTGTTCTTTTATTTGTATGACACTGTTTTTGATTAAAAATCAATAAAGAATTAAAAAAAGATCAAAGCGGTTTACAAACAAATCATGATGAAGAGAATGCCAATATTAATAGGAAAGATAAAACAATCAAACAAGAGACATTCGTACAATGAGAATAAAAATATAAACATATACTATTCAAATGGTTAATTTAATAATAGATTTACTGATGCCATGAATTTCATTTAGAATTTCCCTGACAAAAATAAGTCTTCCAAAGTGATTTAAATTTGGAAAAGGATTGCTCAGATCTCTTTAATAAATTATATTCATTTTAAAACATAGACAAAGTGCATATAATAATACAACAATTGGTACAAAAAAACAGCACTTATAACTACCAAATAATACTAGAAATATCTTCCCCCCTCCCGGATGTGTATAAAACTCTATTAAACAAAGGAAGGCTTCTACTATTAATTGGTGATTAGAAAATCTGCTAATGGGCCCCAAATCTCCTTAAAGTTTTTACAATGACCATTCATACGTTCGTACCAAAAGGTCGGATTCAGTCCATCGCAATTTTTCCTGTTCTTTGTGATCATCTGTATAGCAATCCCAGTCATCACAAGAAGTCATCTATTCTTAGCTGCAGAAATTGGAGACTTGGATTGTAATATTGTTCTGAATAGGACGATATCACATGACATTGGAATGGAAGTATCCAGTATCCTATTAATTGTGACTTCCAGAAGCCGAGGATTAAGGGTCAATAATACTGTAACCCCCTCCTTCGCAAACTGAGGTAAAAGTATCTCTCTTGAGGGTTAAATTGATACCTTTCCCCGGGAGAAGGAGTGAATTACATAAACAAATAATAATGAATGTAATAATAAATTGTAATGTAACCTGGAAATAAAAAATGTTCATTAAACCATAACCAAAATAGATCTAAAGAAGCACTAAGGATTCCAAAGGCTGTCGATCAAATCTAAAGAAAGAAATTCTACTTCCCCTCTGTAGAGGTCTTTTTTTTCCAGATTTGGGTATTTGAGGCTTTATGTTCTTTCTATGTAGGGGTACCACGTAGGCGCAATGTTGCTAGCAGAATCTCTCTTCCTGGAACCAACCTACTACTCTGACTAAAACAAATCAAGAAGGGAAAACCCCAAAGATGCCTAAAATACTTTCTAAGCTAGGAAAAAAACAGATAATTGATGGTCCCTATATAATCACAAAACTCATCCTTCCTCTAAACATTTCATGCATATCAATCTTTTCCCCAAATCTTTACAGAAATTATTCCCAGAAAAAGATTTCCAAGGCAGTTTCACAACTTTGCTTCACGAATAGTCTCTCACCACATTCCACAGAAATCGGTCACAGGAGCATCTGATTAACTTCTCCAGAAATCAGGTTCAAAAGCAGTTCATAACCTTTCTTCACCAATATTTCTCTCACCACATTACACAGGAATCTCACACAGGACCTCCCATAAAATCTTCTCCAAAAATCAGCACCACAGACTTGTCACTCAGAGAATCTCTCAAAATACTTCCCAGAAGATTCTCACAGACTATTTCTAGCATCAAATAGCTTCACATCCGCCAGAAAGAAATGTTTTCACCCTTGGATAAAGACCAGAATCTATATATCAAACCCTTCTCACAAGGCACAGAAACCAAACTACCTCCACCCAGACCCAACTCTCCAATCTGACAGTTCAAATGTTCATACAGCGGATGCTGATCTCTGCATGAGGACAAGAAACCTGTGCAGGAAATCAGCAACAGAAAACCAAAACTGCACCAATACAAAAGACACACAAAATAGGAAAAAAACACAGTTCTTACATTGCAGATCCTCTCTGCTTCAAAAACCCTTCTTTAAACCCTGTTTTTCACTCAGGTAACTTTTAAACTTTTAACCACTTTTAACCATCATAGTTTCCACTGTCCCCTAATACCATCCATATATATTGAAGCAATAAATAGAGCAAAGCACTTATCTGAATCAGATGGTATTACGTTGATATGGAACCTCAGAGGAGTTAAAGTGACTCGTGCAGCTAAAAACAATTCCTGTGTTGATAGTAGATAATTTCACTCCCCCGACTCGAGTTTCAAGTCTTCTTCAGGGAAGGACACTAATAATCCAAAATCAAAAATAACTATTAGAAAAATCTTAAATTAATATAACCTGTTACTCGGGTTCAGGGAAAATATACGTATCTCCCACTAGGATCTACCGATCTTACACTGTCGGAGGGGCAGGGTGGGGCACACTCTCTAGATATGTGGATTCCTCAGCAGGTGGGCTGACTTCTGTGACAGATGAAACCCCCCTCACCTGGTCATCTTAACAGGAGCATGCCTTTTCTAGATCGTCTGCTCAACATGCCAAACACGGCATCTCTGTGCACTACAGTTTATTATTCCAGCAGGGATGTGTGCAAAAGTCATTGCCATGTTTGTCACCCAGGCCTGTGCAAATGCCGTCTACACTGGGTCATCTCACTTGCTGACCTTTACACACAATAGTCTGTGTGAGCTCTCGATTGTCTCGGGATGCTGAAATCTGCACACTTACCTACACATAGAGGGGAAGGGGTGTAATATGCACTCCTGCCAGGTTGTCCCACACTCTGCACTTATGCAGGATGTGAAGCCGATGGAGAACATGTGACAGACTCCTGTTGTTCTCTGGAATTGGCACCGAAGCCTGTGCTTGCCTGCTTGTTACAGGAGACACCTTCCTTCTATTTGCCCTTGACTGGAGGCTGTGATGCACTGCAGGAGCTTTTGGGAAAGAAGCCACTTTGTCTATGTCTACCTGCAGTTTGTATACTGATACCCATATAGACGAAACCATATCCACATTTGGGGAACTGGTAATGTGCCCTTCCTGGGATGCTCCATTCTATGTATACAGTCCTCTTAATGCCCTTCACTCTTTTATCTTACTGTAGCAATGGGGTCACCTTGGTGGCTGTTCCTCCAGGAACATCAGCAAGTGGACACTAAGGTCACCTATTCAAAGGCTTGGCATGCTCTTTTTGTGGTTCTATAGAGTAGACAAGACACACATCTACTACATGGCCAGATCATAAGAACATAAGAATAGCCTTACTGGGTCAGACCAATGGTCCATCACCCCCTGTAGCCCATTCGCACGGTGGCCAATCCAGGTCACTAGGACTTAGCCAAATACCATGCTACTGATATCCAGGGCAAGCAGTGGCCTCCCCCATGTCTTTCTCAATAACAGACTATGGACTTTTCCTCCAGGAACTTGTCCAAACCTTTTTTAAATCCAGCTACGCTATCCACTCTTACCACAACCTCTGGGAGTGCTTTCCAGAGCTTAACTATTCTCTGAGTGAAAAAAATTTCTCCTATTGGTTTTCAAAGTATTTCTCTGTAACTTCATGGAGTGTCTCCTAGTCTTTGTCATTTTTGACAGTGAAAAATTGATCCACCTGTACCCGTTCTACTCCACTCTGTCTCTTTATTTTAATAGTATTGAACTCCTCAGGGACATTATGACATCTCAGTTCTTTCTCCCACCTTCAAAGGCCAAATAGGATGCCATCCATGCTTTGCCCGCCCATTTGATCCCATTGTCAGGCCAGCCAGAGTGGTGTACAGTCCCTCTGCCTCTCCTTATGATAGTAACGGCCTCACTCCAAAGGAGCAAATGAAGTTCCCACGCTGCTCCCTGTGACCTTGGCCAAGTCACTTAATCCCACCATTGGCCTTTTTCTTACTAGCCATACCTCACTCTATGCAACCTAGCATCCTTCTAGCTTTCGCCGTCACCTTTTCAACCTGTTTGGCCACCTTAAGATCATCACATACAATCCCACCCAAGTCCCGCTCTTCTGTCATGCACATAAGCTCTCCACCCCTCAGTGTTTTGCAGCCCAAATGCATGACCTTGCATTTCATAGCATTAAATTCTAGCTACCAAATTTCAGACCATTCTTCAATCTTCACTAGGTCTTTCTTCATGTTATTCACACCATCTGGCATGTCTATTCTATTGCAGATTTTGGTATCATCGTTTATAAAAATGTTAAAAAGAACAGAACCTTGAGCACACAATTGGTAACTTCTATTTCCTTAGAGCGATCTCCATTGATCACTACCCTCTGTCGCCTTCCACTCAACTAAACAGTCCTTGACCCAGCCTGTCACTTTGGGACCCATCCCGAGGGACAGTCAGTTTATATATTAGACGTCTGTGTGGAACACTGTCAAAGGCTTTTCTAAAATCTCAATACACCACAACTAGCGCACTTCCTCTATCCAATTCTCTGGTCACCCATTCAAAGAAATGGATCAGATTTGTCTGACAAGACCTATCTCTAGTGAATCCATGTTGCCTTTGCTCCTGTAATCCACCGGATTCCAGAAACTTCACCATTCTCTGTTTTAAAAGTATTTCCCTGTAACTTTGAGTGTCCCCTAATCTTTCTACTTTTTGATCCACTTCTACTCGTTCTACTCCACTCAGGATTTTGTAGACTTCAGATGTGTTTTTTTCTGAAGATCCCTAATCTAAGCATTCTCTGTTTTAAAAGTGTTTCTATTAATTTGCTTACCACAGAAGTCAGATTTACTGGCCTGTAATTCCCTACTTCTTCCTTACTTCCACTTTTATGGGGAGGGACCCCATCCACCCTTCTCCAGTCCTCCGGTACCACTCCCGACTCTAGAGATGCATTGAAAAGGTCGATCAGATGAGTTACCAGAAGTTCCCTAAGTTCCTTCAGCATCCTCGGATGTACACCATCCGGCCCCATCGCTTTGTCTACCTTGATCCCTATTCACGTTTGTCTTCTGCGGTCCCGCTCCCGGCATTTCAGCCGTGAACACAGAACAGAAATATTTAAGCAATTTGGCCTTTTCTTTATCATCTTTGAGTCTCACAATGCCACATTTGCTGTTTACTAATAGTGAGATCAACCCATCACTAAGCCGCCTTTTACCAAACTGTGATAGCGGTTTTTAGCCCCAACTGGCGCCATGAATGTTCTGCGCTGCTCCCGACACTCATAGAGCGTCAGGTGCAGAGCATTAAGCACACCGGCTAGCACTAAAAATCGCTATCACGGTTTGGTAAAAGGGGGTAACTTCCATGTGTGACAGAGTGTGTCCACAGTAGGACAACATTAAGGGTCACACACACACATTGACATGCACTAAACCTCAACTCTTCTACTTAAGGACATGGAGAACGCCAGTGTCCATGAAAAGAATAGGCGTAAGTTTCATGCATGACTATTAGCGTGTGCTATGTATGTGTGTATTTGGCTTCACTAACCTTAACGCAACAGTCAACGTGACACCACAAGGTACAGCAGCTCATCTTGAGTGTGTGTTCTCCCCTACTCAACACAAGCCTTTCAAATCAAGCGCATTATCTAAGCACGCTGGAGTAGACTTAAAGGCCAAATTGTTGATGTGGATTAATTTCTTATTATCCATAGGGAAGTTTCCCGAGGAACAGGGTCAAATTGTGATTACACCAACAAGTCTTGGAAGAAGGTTGAAGAAGTTGTTTCCTGTTGTTCACAGATCCGTTTAACAACCAATTTGCCAAGACACAGCAAGACTTTTGCCACTAACTTTGTCTAATTGTAAAGAGCAGATTTCAAAACGGGGCCACGTCAGGACCCCTAACCGCATTCAAGATAAGTGACGTTGGTTACTTCACTTGTCTATTAATTTATTGGCATACATTCAATTCCAGTCAGGCTATAAAATAGTAGATTGAGCAAATAAAACGCCCGAAAGAAAAAAAGAGATTTACAACATAGATACAATGAAAAGCAGAGATTGATTGAAATCAGGACAACATATGTTATGACAGGATGGAAAGTTCCGTGAGGGGGGCAAACACTCCCCATTAGAGCGTCACATCTCTGAGCATATGGAAATCATATCAATTGATGGCTGCTTTTCAGTTTTCTCAACAAAGAGAGGAGATAATTAGATAAACTGCTAGACATAAGGCTCCTTTTACTAAGGTGTGTTAGGGCCTTAACGCCAGCATTGAGCTTGTATTATTTTAGAAGTTTAGCACATGGTAATTGTCTGCTGTTTCATATCTCCCATATGACTACTAATAATGGTGACTAGTAATGCATATGTTGGGTGTGTATAAATTTAACCACTAAAACAATGCAAAGATACAACTCTCTACTGGGTCACCGAGCTAGCACTCTCGATGAAAGAAAAAGCCTCAGGTTACTGGGGAGCACACGCAAGCCCAACCACCATCATCCACATCACTGGCGTAAAAAACTTTCATCAAGATGACCAACACCAAGCCAGTTTCAAAAATGGTATGAACATAGTTCTTAGTCCATATATTCCGAGCCAACGTTTCACGGTACATAAACCTCCTCCTCAGGGCAAAATGGACTTTCCACTAATCTGGGAAATATCAGAAGTCTTTTTGACTGCTTGTGTGCGCTCACCAGTAATTTGAGGCTTTTTCTTCAACAAGGGGGCCAGCTCGGCAACCCAGTGGAGGGCTCTATCTTCATCCACTCCTCATTTTTCTGTTAAGATTAACCAATGCCATTTTAGGCACAGTTCTAGTTATTGGCTCTTGGCTAGAGAACAGACAAGGAAGAATTGTGCAAGGTTGAGAGAGCAGTGACCTCTTTTTAAAGAAAGTATGTACTTGACTCCATCTTTTTCCTCTTAGCAATTCATTCTGTCTCAGATAGATCTACTGCACGCTTTGTGAACTTGCATTTCATAACCTATCATAATGCAGAAGTCAGTGGTTGGGAATGGTCAATTTTCAAAACCATTTCCACTATTATTTTACCCAAATAAACAGGTTTGGCTGAAAATTGAAAGACAAGTTGCACAAGATGCGCTTCTAGCAGCATTCAAAGGTGCCTTGATTCGGGCCCTTACAATCTCTTTTGCGGCAATGGAGTAAATAGGTCGACATTGTACAGATAAGAGTTGACGTAGGTTATAGGGATAGGAGTAGAGATAGGTTATAGAAATAGACAAGGACCATTGCTCAGGCAATGGGCCTGATGGGCCGCCGCAGGAGCGGACCGGTGGCCAAGATGGACCTCTGTTCTGCCTCAGCGGAGGCAACTTCTTATTTTCTTATATCTGGATTTTCAGAAGGCGTTCGACAAGGTTCCGCATGAATGACTACTTTGAAAAATTGCGAGCCATGGAATTCAGGGTGAAATACACATGTGGATTAAAAACTGGCTGGCGGTTAGGAAACAGAGAGTGGGGGTAAATGGACAATACTCGGGCTGGAAAAGTGTCACGAGTGGATTACCGCAGGGATTGGTGCTTGGACCTTTGCTCTTCAATATATTTACAAATTATCTGGAAATTGGTACGATGAGTGAGGTGATTAAATTTGCAAGACATTACGAAGTTATTTAGAGTAGTGAAGATGCAGGAGGATTGTGAAGACCTGCAACGTGACATAAACAAATTCGAAAAATGGGCAGCAACATAGCAAATGAGGTTTAACGTGGTTAAGTGTAAGGTGATGCATGTCAATAACAACAATCTTATAGAAGAATACAGGATGTCCGGTGCAGTACTTGGAGAGACCCCCCTGGAAAGAGACTTGGGAGTCCTGGTCAAAAAGTCAATGAAGCCATCTGCGCAATGTGCAGTGGCAGTGAAAAGGGTAAATAGAATGCTAGTAATGATAAGGGGATCACAAATAGATTGGAGAAGGTTATCATGCCACTGTACTGGGCCATGGTGGGCCCCCACCTGGAATACTGTGTCCAGCATTGGTCACCGTACATGAAGAAGGACACAGTATTACTCAAAAGGGTCAATAGAAGAGCGACTAAAATGGTTAAGGAGCTGGAAGAGTTTCCGTATAGTGAGAGATTAGAGAAACTGGGTCTCTTCTCCCTTGAAAAGAGGAGAATGAGTTGGGACATGATCGAAATGTTCACGATAATCCAGGGAATAGACTTAGTAGATAAAGACAGGTTGTTCACCCTCTCCAAGGTAGAGAGAACGAGAAGGCACTCTCTAAATTTAAAAGGGGATCGATTCCGTACAAACGTAAGGAAGTTCTTCTTCACCCCGAGAGTGGTAAGAAACTGGAACGCTCTTCTGGAGGGTGTTATAGGGGAAAACACTCTCCAGGGATTCAAGACAAAGTTATACAAGTTCCTGCTGAACCAGAACATACGCAGGTAAGGCTAGTCTAAGTTAGGGCACTGGTCTTTGACCTAAGAGCCACCGCGTGAGCGGACTGCTTGGCACGATGGACCAGGTCTGACCCAGCAGCAGCAATTCTTATGTTCTTATGTAATGAAACACTGGAATTCATTGCTGGAGAATGTGGTGAAAGCAGTTAGCGTAGCAGGGATTAAAAAAGGTTTGGATATTTTCCTATAATCCATAAACAATTATTAAGATGGACTTGGGAAAATCCACTGCTCATTCCTAAAATAAGCAGCATAAAATCGATTTTACTTTTTGGGGTTTTGCGACCTGGGTTGGCCATGTTGGAAACATGGATAAAAGGCTTCAGGAACCTTTGAGCAGTCCCACATTGGCTTCTCTTATGTTCTTATGTAGCTGCCTTCTGGACCAACTCCATCCTGTTTATATCTTTTTGAGGTGCAATCGCCCCAATTATACCAGTCCTTTAAACGGAGGTTTATACTGAGGCATTATCACCTCCTTTGTTCCTACTGGCCATTCTTCTACTTATGCAGCCAAGCGTCCTTCTGGCTTTTTTTTACTCCTTCTCTATCTATTTGGCTGCCTTCGGGAAGTTCTGGGTTCCAACCCTACACTGCTCCCTGTGACCCTGGGCAAGTCACTTAATCTTCCACTGTTCACTTGGTCATATAGGGAAAATGCTTGAAGTACCTATATGTAAACTGCTTTGTACAAATAGGTGATATTCAAGTCATAATCCCTTAAAATCATCAGATACGATCACCCCAAGTTCTGCTCCTCTTCTTGCACAGGTGCTCTACCACTCCCTAGGATTTGGGCAGCCCAAATGTACAACCCTGCTTTTCTAGCATTAAATATTAACAGTGAAATTCTGGATTTTTTTCCATGCTTCACAATCGTTGTCCTTATGTTATCCACACCATCCAATGTGTCTTTGACTGAAATACCATTTACAGCAATTAATAATACATTTTGTGTAATCAGAGGATTAAGATATAAATATTTTGTAATGATTTTAACCTACATCAGATCATTTTCAATGCCCCCACCCCAATGCAAAGCTGGTATCATTGAACAGATAAGAGACTTCATTTGGAGGCAGACAATGAGAAGGCTGGAGAACAATCTGCTGCAGTTCCAAGCATAGAAGGAAGGGGTTATTGGAAGACTGTTAATGGTTCTGTCAGTTTATGTGGCTTTGAAGCAGTGGATCTCTGCCATCATCCAAAACTTGCACCCCAAGGCAACAACTTTAAGTCTGCCTATGGCTAAGCTGACCCTGTGCTCCATCCAACTTTGGAGAGAATAAGGGCAGCTCTATGCCATAGACTGCCCCTCTTGACCTCATTCCCTAGCTGAGTCAGGAAGGAGTAACCTACACCTATACTGTAAAAAAACAAAAATGAAAGTGGATCCTTTCTCCCTCTACAGTTTTATAAATACCTGATTTTACTGAAAAATGTTGTTTCCATACAGAAAAGGTTTCTAGAATTACTTATTGGTGACTAGGAAAATTAATAGCTTCAGAAGATTCTGGGAACTTTCAAATATATCCAAAATTGGGGTTCAAACCTGTCAATATCTGATGTGCCTTGTACACGTCTTTCCTTTGATTTACAAATGCAAGTCAGTCAGTACATTACCTGTTTTCTTTTCTCAAAGAAAGTCTTAAGCAGATTTAGAAGATTGGCACTTGTTCAATATTTGTTGCATGATCTGAGTCAGATGATCTCACAGATGATGCCAGAAGCTGAGCTGTCACCGGAGATCCTGGGCGGAGTATGGAGAATATTCACAGTATATATCTGAGCTCTGAGCGCAGGGCTCTCTACCTACATTCCTTTGTCTATTGAAGCTCAAGACTCAATATACAACCAACCCAGCCATGAAGATCGCAGTAGCTTTTCTGCTGGTGGCTCTGAGCTTCTGCTACCAGGGTAAGTAACCTTGAAATTATTACAGGACTTTGAGCAGAAGCCTCCATATTCACTGTGAATACCTAGAAGGCTTTATGACCGACATCTCTCTCCTATGTTAGTGGGGTGCATGTGGAGACAGAGGTGCTGTTTATATTCTATATGTGGTTGTTTAACTGTAGGAATATGATACCCACTGACAATTTTACATTAGTTACATTTACCAGGGCAGGGGGTGGTTTGCAAAGAAATTGTCACAGAGAATGAGTACAGGGTTATATTAGGCATATCAAACCTATTGGCATCTTTAACTTAATTAATGTATTTTCCTTAGACTACCAAATAAACCTAGCAGCAACATTAAATTCAAGCTCTTCTTTGACAGGCACTAGAGGTCACGTTGTTTCGGTAAGTTCAAACTTTTGTTCTTCTCAACTCCTGCAAAAGTAAAATGTATTAAATTGATATTACTGTATCAGAACATTTTGCACTTTTGCATCCACTGTGTCTACCTCTGTGTATATGTGTGTGTCTGTCTCTGTATTTCTCTGTGTCTGTATTTGTTGACTGATCCCAATAAAGTGACTTTGCTGCTTTGTAAATTTCCCATGAGAAGTTCTCAAAAATCACTGCTCTTATCCTTCCATTCAGGCCAGCGTAAATAATACTCAGGTTTCGGTAAGTCCAAACTTGATTTCTTCTGAACTATTGCAAAAGTATAAAGTATTAAATTGATGTTACTGTATCAGAAAATATTGTTCTTTGTAGCCACTGTGTCTATCTCTGTGTTCATTTACATTACATTAGGGACTTCTATTCCGCCTATACCTTATTTATGTGAATTATGTGCATGTCTGTATCTGTCTGTTTGTGACAAGTTTCAAGTTTTTATTCGTATTTAATAAATCGCTTATATAATTTACTAAGGGATGATTAACAAGACTAAGTATGTTATAATGCCTCTGAATTGTTCCATGGTGCGACCTCACCTTGACTATTGCATTCATTGTGGACTACTTATTTCAAGAAAGATATAGCAGTGCTAGAAAAGGTTCAATGAAGAGCAACCAAGATGATAAAGGGGATGGAACTCCTTTCATATGAGGAAAGACTAAAAAGGTTAGGGCTCTCTAGCTTGGAAAAGTGACAGCTGAGCGGAGATATGATTTAAGCCTTCAAAATCCTGAGTGGAGTAGAACGGGTACAAGTGGATTGATTTTTCACTCCATCAAATTATAAAGACTAGGGGACACTCAAAGAAGTTACAGGGAAATACTTTCAAAACCAGTGGTTGTGGTATGAGCGGATAGCGTAGCTTGTTTTAAGAAAGGTTTGGACAATTTCCTGGAGCAAAAGTCCATAGTCTGTTATTGAGAAAGACATGAGGGAAGCCACTGCTTGCCCTGGATCGATAGCATGGAATAGTGCTACTACTTGGGTTTTGGCCAGGTACTAGTGACCTGGATTGGCCACCATGAGGATGGGCTACTGATTTAGTTGGACCATTGGTCTGATCCAGTAGGCTATTATTATGTTCTTATCTTCTTATGTACCACTGTGTGTGTGTTCATATGTTTGTCTGCCTCTATTGATTGGTCAATAAAGTGACTTTGCTGCTCTGGGACTTTCCTGTGTGAAGTTCTTATCTAAAATCAATGCTTTCATTCTTCCATTTAGAGTAACACCACAAGTGATGATCAAGTAGGTCCAAACTTTATTTCTTCTGAACTATTGCAGAAGTATATTAAATTGATGTTACTGTATCACAAAATCTACTTCTTTGTAGCCACTGTGTCTGTCTTTGTGTGAATTTACATGACTGGGTTCATATCTGTGTTGGTGTCAATTTATCTACATCTATTGCTTGATGCCTGTAAAGTGACTTTCTCTATGACTTTCCCATGAGAAGTTCTTGTCTAAAATCACAGCTTTCATTCTATATCTCAACATCTATTTTTTTGTACCCTCTTTAAAGATTATCAGTACTCTTCGTACGACAACATTCTCAGTGACCGCCCCCACGATTTGGAACTCCTTGCCTTTACACATAAGAGTGGAAACAAATTTAGAGAAATTTAAAGGGTTCATTGAAATGTTTCATTTTTAAAGACTATTCTGTACATAACATTAGCATTCGCATTCCCGTCACCTGCAACTGAAAGTTAATCACCATCAATCAATAATCACACAACTCAATTTTATTGGAAGAAATATTTGGCCGCAGCTTTATTATCTATCTGAATATTATCTCCACTTACACTACAATCCGTGTCCAAAAACCAACAAACCCCCAATGCATATTTCACACACCCCCAGGGAGCTATTCAGTGTTGAAACTAGCTCCCGTTAAGTCTTTAAACTTATAACATTCCCTCAAACATGAACCATGGTGACGCAAGGCCATGCTTCCCAACGCAGCGGTATCGCATACTAGTGTTACATTTATTTATTTATTAACTGCTCATCTCCCAGATCAAACTGGGCCAAACCCATTTTCTGCCCCACCCAAAGCTGCGACCACCTCCCCCAACCCTATAAGCTCTACCAAACCTACACAAGTCAACATAAAACCTGTACCCACATACCTCCTCTCCATAACACTTACACAAAACATAACACCAGCACAAATGGGAGGGAAGGAGGGATAATCTTTTCCAGAAGAAAGTACTGTACTGTTCCCCTTTCCTCACAGAACTCACTCCAGCCTGCCACAACACCCAACAATCACATGACTGCTCCACCCCATCACCTTAGAAACCTCCCTAATCATTTTTCTTTCTTACAAGCCCTGTTTATTAACCCTTTCTTAACTCCTCTTATAAACTTGTCAATCCTTATTCTATAGACCCTTGACAACACTTCATATATTCCTCTCACCCTCTGCCCCCCATTTTACCCACACCATCATTTAATAAATATTACCAGCAGGTGATATCAGCTCAGCTAATGTTATATCACACCAGATGAATCTGGTGTTCTTCTTTAATCTTACTTTTTCTTTTTTAACTTCTTTCTTCTTTTCGTACCTGTCAATAGGTATTCAGCAGTATTGAATTTGTTTCCCTTTATTCCCATTGTATTTTCTGTTAATGTCTTCTAGCCTAAACTTTATTGTGGTTCCTCCTCTTTCCTTGTTATTTGTCATTTTCTTTTTGTATTTAGTTTTTATATGTCTTTGTTTAAATTTTGTATTCCCCCTTTTTTTACTATTGTATTTCACCTAGAATTCAAGATAGGCGAGTAATCAAATTTTAAATAAAGTTGAAACTTGAACTTGATCAAATGGCTCACCTTCAGGGCCGCCATCAGGGCAGTACTACCAGTCCTGCATTCAGGGGCCCGGAGGTGACAGGAGGCCCGGGCTCCCCCAGGGTCCTAGGCAGTGTTCCCTCTAAGGCAGCGGTCTCAAACACGCGGCCCGCGTGTGGCTCTACAGGTTTTATTTGTGGCCCGCGGTCTAGAGGCGATCATTCTCTTCCTTTTGGAGCAGCAGCCGGCTCGTTCGTTCAAAGCTGCGGGTTGGCGGCTCCTTGCGCTATCCACTCCTGCATCGGAAGCCTCTCTGATGTCACACCATCAGAGAGGCTTCAGACGCAGGCGCGGATCTCGCAAGGAGCCGCCACCTGCGGCTTTGAACGAATAAGCTGGCCAGACACGCTGCTGCTCCAGTGGCGTACCAAGGGGGGAGCGGTCAACTGTTCTCCTTAGCGTGCGGCTCGCAGCTCGTCTAGAGCAGTGGTGCCCAACCTGCTTCCCTTCCCTTCTCACTGCTGCCATCGGGGATCAGGCCGGCACTGTGTCTTTGATCTCCCTGCTTCTCTTCCCTGCTGGGCCGACCAACTCTCGCGGCGGCCCGACATCAATTCTGACGTCGAGAGGACGTTCTGGCTAGCCAATCGCTGCCTGGCTGCCCGGAACGTCCTTTCCGACGTTAGAATTGACGTCGGGCGGCGAGAGTTGATCGGCCCCGTGCAGAAGAGAAGCAGGGAGATTTCGGCCTGTTCCCGATTGCGACAGCGGCAGCAGTCTATTCCGCGGCGGTGGTGGCATGGGGGAGGCAGGAAGGAAGAAAGAAAGAAGGTGTGTGTGGGGGGGGACAGGGAGCCAGAAAAAAAAAGCAAAAAATGGGGCACGGAGGAAGGAAGGAAGAAAGAAAGAAGGGGGGGGGGGGGACAGGGAACCAGAAACAAAGCAAAAAAATGGGGCACAGAATCAGAGAAAGACAGACATAGAGAAAGAAAGAAAAAGTTGGGGGTGGGAATGAGGTCTGGAGGAGAGGAAGCATACAGGAGGCTGAAAGAAGGGAAGAAATATTGGATGCACAGTCAGAAGAATAAAGTGCAACCAGATGAAATTACCAAACAAAAGTAGGAAAATGATTTTATTTTCAATTTAGTGATAAAAATGTGTCTGAATTTATATATGCTCTCTATATTTTGCACTATGGCCCCCTTTTACTAAATCGCAATAGTGTTTTTTAGTGCAGGGAGCCTATGAGCATCGAGCGCAGCGCTGGGCATTTAGCGCAGTTCCCTGTGCTAAAAACTGCTATTGTGGTTTAATAAAAAGGATGAGTGGTATATTTGTCTATTTTTGTATGGTTGTTACTGAGGTGACAATGCATAGAGTCATCTGCCTTGACCTCTTTGAAAAAAACCCAGAATAGGAATGATAATTAACATTTTCTCAGCGTATAGTGTGCTTTGTGTTTTTTAATTTTATTTTTGGTAGATCATTTTGACTTGGTCATTTTAAAGTAGCTCGCAAGCCCAAAAATTTTGGGCATCTCTGAGCTAGAGCGTTGAAACTGTATTTCTATTTTATCCCCCCCTTTTACAAAACTGTGGAGCGTGTTTTAGCGCCAGCCGTGGTGGTAGCAGCTCTGATGCTCAGAATTCTATGAGCGTCAGGGCTGTTACCATAGTGGCTAAAATCCACACTACAGTTTTGCAAAAGGGGGAGGGGTTCGTTTGTGATGACATATTCCATACTAGGCGAAGGTGTTTTCTGTGTTCTGTGTGTTCGAAAGACATGGTTTTCTGTTAGGATTGACGGTGTAGGATTGATCTGTGCTGGTCTGGCTTGTTTAGTTTTACAATGGGTGTATTGATGTACTGCTCACTGCAATATGTAAGATGCTGCCTTTTCCTAGGTACTCATGTGTGACGTGTGGTTTGTTACTAAAAAGCATGTTTTTCTTACAGATGGGGGGGTGCCAAAAAATGATGGGCCCCGGGTGTTACATATGCTAGGTATGCCACTGTATGTAAAGATACCAGAAAGCTGGCATAGCAAAAACTTTAAGTAAATTGTTATTCTTCTAAGTTTTGAGTATTTAACCCTCCCACAATCTCACGGGCACTCGTTTCAAGTTTATTGAGATTTTGATTTAAACGCAATATCAAATATTTTCAATGCGTATAACAAAAATAAATTTGGGGAAATAAATAAAACCATTTGAACAATAAACATACAAACATATCCATAGATGATTAAAAATACATAAGGAGTACAAGGATAAACTACATTTGTTTAAAAATGCGTCCTCCGCGCCTGCTCATAAATTTGTGGAGTATGTAACTTGTCGCTCATGCATATTTTTTTTTGCACACACCTCATCAATCCTTAGAGGGAACATTGGTCCTAGGCCACCATAGCACAAATTCCTGTATTATGCTTCTGCTGTGCACAACAATAAACAATAAACACTGCTGTCATACTTTTTTTTGTCCCCTGCCGATTTCCTGACAAAAGTGGGGGGGAAGGGGTGCGTGGGGGGACCCAATAGGATTGCTCAGTAAGGGGCCCAGAAATTTCTGATGGCGGCCCTGCTCACCTTTATCCGCATCTTCATTCACACCTTCAAAGAAATGCAGTAGATTGGTGAGGCAAGATTTCCCTTGACTAAATCCATGTTGGCTTTGACTCATTAATCCATGCTTACAAGATTCTGTCATTTTGTTCTTTATAATAGTCTCAACCATTTTGCCCAACACTGACGTCAGCCTCACTGGTCTATAATTTCCCAGACACCTCTGGAACCCTTTTAAAAATCAGCGTCACGTTGGCCACCCTCTAGTTTTCTGGTAAAAGCTAGAGAAAAGCTGCTTTAGAGTCAAAGCCCATCCCCCGCTACAAGCTGTTTAAAAGCAGGCTGAGACAAGCAGCAGGAGGAAGAGGAGGGGCGAGTGGCAGGGTGAGTCACTCCCACAGCCCAAGGCAGGTGAGGAGCTGTGGAGCTGAGCAGCAGAGTCAACCGTGCCAGATTGGCCCATGCAGGATTTGGAAGAAATCCTCCCCACTTCAAACTTCCAGATTCCAGATTGTGTGTAAAGCATGGAGGTACATGTAGCTGGCCCTTAAGGACCTGGTCCTATACCTTAAGTAGTTTTGGGGCCAGCTTTGTTTACCTGGGCAGGTAAGAATGAGCAAACATGAAATAAAAAAAATTCAGCTATTACACTTTCTCACATTGCATCAGGATTTACTAGCTAGAAAGAAAAGAAAAACTATTAGATAAGGCCTGATCCAAGAGCAAGTGAGAATGTGGATTAGTAGCTATGAATTAATAAATGAAAACTGGATAATCTGGAATAAAATGATCAGAAATACAAAAAGTTTAAAAACAGGGACTTTAAGTTACCATATGGATTTGATATATGTCATGTGCTTGATGGATATAGGGAGGCAAGCTAAGACATTTTTGTGATTGATGACTACCATATCAAATGTACTCCAGATGAGAAGATTAGGTTTCTTATAGAGTTTCTTTGTGTTAGAGTGACCAGCCTGAACTAGGCCAATCCTCAGGGAAATGTAGGCAGACAGGAGTTGACTTTTGACCTGGTATCCACATACCAGGGGGCCCTGGTTTACCATGACTTGAGTTTGCTAAGGACAAATCTAAACCATATGTGTATCATGGTATGAATTGATCCAAAGTTAGCTATCAGAAAGTTAGGAAAAATTATATAATAGAAATTTACTTAGGTAGTTATAGGTAATATGTTAAAAAAACCAATGTAGATTAGGAATATAAAGATTAGGAATATAGTTTATTTTAATCTTCATATATCTGAAATCCTGAAGAGATCCTGATAAGGCAACAGATGGTGTTTGACCTCTGACCTTGAGCAACTTTTTCTACTTCATTGGAGAGCAACTTTTTTCTACGTAGAACCTTGATGGGAGGGGTACCTGCTCCTTTCCATCTTTTCTTTGTTCAGTCTTTGTGAGACAAAGATCTCAGAATAGAGAAGAACACTGACATTTACAGGAAAGAATATAAAATCTGAGGAGTTTTGTAAGTGTATTATAATATTGATCTATGTATTTCTTCTTTTTATAAAATATGTAAGCTTAATGTGAGAATGTAACTTTTTTAGATATAAGAATGTAATTTGTGACACGCCTATATGAAGCTAGCCTTATATGGGAATAAATAATGTGAACCAATTAGACTGCAGATGGATTGTAACGAAGGAATGTCGTCATTTAGGATATATATGGACGTGTAATTGATAAGACATTGGAATTGTTAGGAGCAAGGCCAGCGTTTTTGGCTTCTGTAATAATTCTCTGATGCAAAAGATACTCAATTGATTTGCTAAATTAATTGCGTACACTTATGACCTAATACTGATATCTAATAAAAAATAAGATTTTTGGATTTTATGAAAATATTTTGCATCATTAATTTTTTAAATTTCATTTTACAATCCTAGAAAGCTATTAGTACGCATGTGCGCAATTAAATGGCACCCCAGATGGGACATGTGCGTACTGTGCGTTTCTAGGTTCCATTTTTTTTGAACCGTTGGGTTTCGTTTGAAAGTGCAACATAAGGTATGTCTGTTCTTTGAGTAACAGACTGGGGGGCCCTTTTTGAAGCTACGGAATACCGTAAGTTATATTTTAGGAATTAATGCTTTGTATATAGGCATAGTGTTTGGGGATATTGTATTATATGTTTAGTTTGTTAAGATTTGTGGGTATAGAGAAAAATTGTATCTTCATTGCTTTATGACTTTATTTCTGCTGTCTTTCTGGCCAGATCTTTCTTTCTTTCTCTCTCTGTTTTTTCCTCTCGGGGTTTACAGCTGTCCTGTTAAGGTTGGCTGTGAGGGGCAGTGTATTTTGTAAATACCTCCTGGGGTTTGTTTCTTAAAGTGTTTGTTTTGAAGTGTTTTGTTTGCTAAGAGGAGAAAGTATTTAGGTGATTTAGGACTTGTTTGAGAGTAATTGTGAATAGTCATGTTGCCGATAGAAGCAATAAAAAAAGCTAATCCATTGTTATCTAATGAGATACAGCATTTTCATGATAAATGGTGTAGAAAAGCAGTAATTAACACTGAATCATGGACATGGCCCAAAGAAGGGTCTGTATTATGGTCAGACTTATGCTGTTTGCGAATGTGGATTTTAGATTCAAAGAAAGGAAAATCCCAGCAGAAACATTTAGAATACTGGCACTTGTGGGATGAATTATGTGAGAATTCTCCAGGATCCCCAACACCAGTTGTTAAAGATAAAAATACAGGTCTTTCTACGGGTCAAGGGGGGAGTTTGGAGCCCCCACCATATTTAGAGCCTGGGAAGGTTACAAGCAGTCTATATCCACTTCTTACGAGTACTCCTGAAGTAGCAATTGGTTATACACCTTTAAATGTAGCTAAAGAAAAGACCCCCCTATCCACTGTGGGTCAACCCTCCATACCCACGGCACCAACATCAGATAGCCAGACTAAAGACTGGGTCTATGTATCTGGAGTCTTACAAATGAAACCTGTAGAGACAGATTCTGAGACATCCACAAATGCAGATGCAGAAGAGGAGGTGATTGTTCGAAAACCTAAAAACCCTGTAACGGGGAAGCTAAAAGGGCTTCAGACACGTCAATCAGATTTAACTATGAAAGCCCTGCAGAATTTAGAAGAACAGACAGATGTATTACATAAGTGGGTAGAAGACTTATCAACAACGGGAATTCAGGATAGAGGTGCAGCTGCTTATGTAAGCCAGGCTATGATACCTAGGGATTATGTAGCGCAGCAGGAAAATTCCTGGCTCTATGTGGTCCCATGGTGTGATAATTTGGCTGGCTGGACTGAAGTATCCAGCGCACAGATGGAGATATGGCCCAGAAATGGTTCTTTAGATCCAAGTAAATTAGATATAGCACGATTTTGCATACGGGATGGGAAAGGAGATCCACAATGGGATTACCCATATATGCAAAAGGGTTTAAGAATCTGGGAGAAATATGAACAAAGCAATGTAAATAAATCTCAGGAGCTTAGAAATGAGGGATCACCCATTTTACAAGCACCCCTGATTTATAAACCCCTAACAGGAGGAGGTGTAGCCACTACATATATACCCTGGTCTTTTACGGACCAGGAAAATATTAAGAAACAGTTACCCTCTATGTTAGGAGGAGCCAGTAATTGGATAGCAAAATTTGAACAAATAACGGCAGGATATACACTAGCAATAGGGGATATTAAGCGGATGCTATACCTTTGTCTAGGGGGTCAAGCTAGCTAAATTTTTACACAGGCAGGATTTCCAACCTTAAACATTACTAACTCTGCACACGATGGTTCATCATTTAATGCAGTTAGACCCCAGATTTGGCATGCGATGCGTATGTTATATCCTGATCATAAAGATATGAACAGAGTAATTGCACACAAATTTAAAGTAGGAATGGATATTTATGAGTTTATAAAACGGTTTGAGGATAATTGGGAGAAAGAAACAGGAGAGCCTGTGTTCGCACAAGGAATGATGGCTGTAGCTTTTCAGATGTTGAAAACTACTTTACCTAAAAATATACAAGCCAGATTAGATGCTGTAGTTGGTTTGGAAAACAAGGCTTGGGCAGAGATAGTGTCCCATATCACTCACTATTGCAGATTAACTGAAGATGAGCTAAGTAAACAGGATAAGGAATTAGTGCAACTGCAGAAAAAGGTTCTGACAATGCAAATTAAAGAGGAACAAGCAAAAGGAAAAAACCAAGAAAAGAATGATATAGTTGTGGAACTGGCTCAAATTAATAGGACTAAGAATCCAGAAAGGTCGCAAGTGAGATGCTGGCAGTGTGGATTGATGGGACATTATAAGAATGAGTGTAGAAATGAAGCAGTAAGTCGAGGAAGATTTAGAGGAAGTGGTATAATGCGGGGACAAGGAAGAGGACATTTTAGGAGTGTACGAGGACAAGGTAGGACCGGAGGATGGCAACCCTGGACAGCGCAGCAGCCACAATTCTGGGAACCTGAACCTGTGTCAGGAGAGGGATTTGGAAGACAGGATTGACTATCTCAGTATATTTCTTTCAAAATTCCAAAAGGTAAAAAGGGGGATCCATGCCTTCAAATTAAAGTAAATGGACATAATTATAATTTTATTGTGGATACTGGAGCCACTATGACTACGTTAAATTTTATCCCTGTAGGAGCAGTACTTTCAAAAGAGAGTATTACTACCATGGGGATAGAAGGGCAGGAAAATGAAAAATATTTACTAGAAAATGTATCTCTGCAAATTGAAGGAAAATGGTTGCATATGCAAGTGGTATATGCGCCTGAATGTCCAGTGAATTTATTAGGAAGAGATGCACTGCATAAATTGGAAGCCACAATTGTGTTTGAACCAGAATTACCATGCCAGTGGGATGAAAGGCAGGGAGTTCTGGAAACTTGTCTATGGACATCGTTACGAACAGGAGAACAGACAAGTAATCCTCCATCATTTGTGCATTCAATATTATTGAGTGTACAAGATGATATGGGTGTTCTGGGTCAAACACTAGATACTACATTTTGGATAGGATTACCACCTCCTAAGGAGAATTTACCCTCTAAGAAAGAGGAAATAATGAAGTATGTATTGGACCATGTACCAGAGGAATTATGGAAGAAATATGGCAAAGTTAAAACTGTAGATTCTATTCAAATTGAAATGTTAAAAGAAGGTATAGGACCGAAAATAGCACAATATCCATTGAAGCCAGCAGCTATAGCAGGAAGTATTCCTATAATTGAAGAATTAGTAAAAGAAGGGATTTTAGAAGAATGTTCATCTGCCTGGAATACTCCTTTGTTTCCCATACAGAAATCAGATGACTCATACAGAATAGTGCATGATTTGAGGGGTTTGAATAAATTAATTCAGTCTGAGTATCCTGTAGTTGCAAATCCTGTAACAATCCTGAATGAGGTCCCTTTAGGATCTTATTTGACTGTCATTGATTTGAAAAATGCATTCTATACTATTCCATTACATCCAAAGTCACGTCCTTATACAGCCTTTACCTTTGATGGTAAGCGCTATTGTTGGGCACGTCTCCCTCAGGGGCTTTCAGAGAGTCCTTCTGTGTTTTCAAGGATATTAATGCATGATTTGCAAATTTTTAAAGAACGGCTTCCACCAGAAATACATTTGATTTCTTATGTAGATGATTTGTTATTGTCTGCGCCTACTGTGGAAGATAATGTGAAATATACTATTGAACTATTGAATTTTCTGTGTGAATATGGTTATGTGGTTAATAAGGAGAAATTACAAATAGCAGAAGAAGAGGTTACCTTTTTAGGGTATCGTGTAGGCAAGTCAGTACGAGCCTTAACTAAAGATTTAGTGCAGGAAATAGAAAAAACACCCTTGCCACAGACAGTAAAGGAATTACGAGGATTCTTAGGACTCCTTAATTATTGTAGACAATGGATACCGTGTTTAAGTACTAGGACACTTCCTTTGAGGGCTAAATTGAAAGGAAATGTTCAGAGCAGAGACAGAATTCAATTAGATTCAGCACTGGTGGTGCTGATACAGGAGTTAAAACAAGCAATTAGAGATGCTCCACAGTTTGTTTTACCTTTGATTGGGACAGAAGTGCAAGTACATTTACATATTGGAAACCCTGGATGGGGTGCAGTTTTACAACAAAATGACAATGTTTGTGGATATTTATCTGGAAGTTTTACACCTGTGGAAATGGGTTTTTCTCAGTGTGAAAAAGGTGTAGTGGCAGCTGCAACATTGGTAGGAAAACTTATGGATTTGTTGCCATACAGTCATATCACAGTACATACTTCCCATGATATTTTGAATATTTTAAAATTGCCAGAAGTAGTGTTTACTAGTCAGCGTATAGGGAAGTATTTGGCTCTGCTTACCACTGGTTTAGTGGATGTGCAACCAAAAATGAAGGATAAAGATCCAGCACAAGTGTTTTATGCTTTTTTAGGAATACAAGACAGTACTGAGCACGAGTGTTCAGTTTTGATCCCACAGCAACAAATGTTGCTACAATATGATAAACCCCTAGGTGAGGGATATATTTGTTTTATAGATGGTTCCAGTGCTACAAACAGAGCAGCATTTGCTATCACAACGTATGATAGGGATGCTGACAGCACTGAATGGAAGACTTATTGTTTACCATCAGATCAATATTCAGCCCAGACTGCAGAATTAGCAGCATTAGTCCAGGTGTTACAGGACAATATAGGAAGGAAAGTTACTGTTTATTCAGATTCTGCATATGCTTTAGGAGTAGCAAAATTGCATTTAACGACATGGAAAAAGAGAGGATTCATAGACTCCGGAGGTCATCCAGTTCAACATTTACCTTTGATAGAGAGATTGGATAGATTATTGCAGCAATACCCAGACAAAACATTGGCATTATGTAAAATTAAGGCCCATGATAAGAAAGATGAATCGTGGGAGCAATATATGCATAATCAGACCGATTTAGCAGCAAAATGGGCTGTAGAGCAACAGGGCATAATGCTAGTGCAGACTAGAGCTAGGAGCAAGATTACAAAGGAACAAGACGAGCAAAGACGACTGCTCCTAGATGGCGTAACAGAGGAAGAGATTCAACAATGGACAAATTTACAATGTCAGTGTATAGAAGGTATCTGGTATAATTCGTCAGGTGTGCCATGTATGGCACAGGTACCTCTGGTGATAATGATCCAACAAATGCACAATGCCTTACATGAAAGTGCAGCTACTTTAATTAGTCAATTGTCACAGCAAATCTGGCATCCTAATTTAGAAAAAATAGTAAGACAGACTGTATTACGTTGTGCTGTATGTGTAAAAACTAATCCTAGAGGTACTTGTGTAGCACCAGGCACTCTACCTATCCCGCAGGGACCTTTTCAGAAGTGGCATGTGGATTTTACAGACATGATAACACCTTGTAAAGGTAAGAGGTATCTGTTACTTTGTGTTTGTCCTTTTTCGGGCTGGATTGAAGCCTACCCCTGTAAAAAAGAAACAGCAGGAGAAGTGGCAAAGGTATTCTTAAATGAAATTATTCCAAGACATGGAATTCCTTATGAGATAGCCACAGATAATGCCAGCCACTTTAAAAATGCATTATTACAAGAATTGGCAAATTCACTATTGATTAAGCACAAATTCATAACAGTTTACCATCCTCAATCAAACAGCTTTGTTGAAAAAGCAAATGATTTAATAAAAACTGCATTACGAAAAATTATGCCATTGGAGTCTAAAGACTGGCTAAAATATTTGCCAGCAGCACTCTATGTAGTGCGTAATAGGCATATGCCTAGATTTGCTTTGACTCCTTTCCAAATTGCCACTGGAAGAAAGATGCCCCTTGCTTTTGTGAAACCGGGAAATTGTACTAATGATACTTTATTTTCTGATTATGTTGTAGCATTACAGACAGCTATATCAGAGATTCAATCACGACGAACTCCAAGTAGTGTGGACCAAGCACTTCCAGTTTACAGATTCCATCAGGATCAGTGGGTGTATAAGAGGTTACATACAAGAAATATATGGACTCAGCCATACTTTTATGGACCTTTTCAAGTGGAAGTGGTGTTCCCTTATGCAGTGAAATTAAAAGGGTATACACCATTAGTACACGTGAAAGACATTAAACCAGCACCCATTGCTAATACCTGATTACCTGATCATATCTATTGTTTCTGCAAGGAAATCAAGGACTAGAGACATTATTAGTAGTTCATCTCATTGCTATATTTGCATATTTTCAATACTGTTTATTTTTAGTTATACTAATTAGGTATTAATTTTAGCCATGTTACTTATTTGGTGTTCTCCATTACTATTCTTTACTTTTTTCCACCACACTTTTGCAGAATGGAATCTTTTCTTACCTATAGTAGGTCAGGGAAATTCCTATGAACAAATGAAATTTCGTGTAGCTAGGTATGCTAATGTAAGCAATTGCTGGGTTTGTGCCCAGCTTCCACAACACACTAGTGGGTTACCTTTTCGACCTTTTGCATGGAATGTTTCTGATCTTTGTTATTATTCTCTTTATCTTATGCCACGTAATGGCTTAGTTGCACCACAGTTTAGTCATGAGGGAAATTGTTCCTCTATAGTTCAATATTCTCTTCTTCAAACATTTACTCGTTATGCTTTTAGTTTTGACCCAAATAAACCACCAGCCCCAGTTTTAGTTAGACCCATGCGAGGATTTCTTTGTTACCATTCTAAAAGGACAGATAAAACCACCTGGTATGCTGGAAAGAGTTCATGTCAATATTATGTTACTTCAGATGGTCCAAATATTTCTCTTTCACTGGGAAATATTACTGTTTCTACCTATTTTACTGACAGGCAACAATTTGCCTGGCTTACAGGTGTTAGTAATTATTTGTTACCCTCTTATGCTGACTGCTGGTGGATTTGTGGCCCATATGCATACAGATGGCTTCACGAGGGATGGTATGGGACCTGCTATATCGGGTTCTTATTACCCCCTGTGAGAATCCTATCTAAATTGCCTCCTATCCGACCAAAAAGAAATACTCCTCTCATTTCTGAAGGGGAAAGATTTGCTATGATCCTTTTACCTAGTTATGGAGTAGGTAAATTAGTCCAAATTATAAAAAAATTATCCACCCTTATTGAAACTATGGGTAATGAAACAACAGCAGTTACTCAATCTCTGTCACTAGAGCTCAGACAAACACGCATTGTAGCTCTTCAAAATAGGATGGCACTCGACTATCTCCTAGCAGCCCAGGGGGGTACATGTGCCATCATTGGACAAGAATGTTGTACTTATATTCCTGACTCCTTCTCTGACCAGCAAGCACATATCACATCTCTAGACAAGGCATTGCAGAATTGGGAACAATTTAAGGTAGAGGATAAGGGTTGGTTTGATTGGCTAACTGCATGGATGCCTAATATATCATGGGTTAAAGGCCTATTGGGTGTTTTGATAGGCCTGGCTTTTGTGTTTCTGATTGTGTGTTGTAGTTTATCCTGTATAATTGGCATTGGAAAAACATGTTTGCAGAAAGTGACTCCCAATCTTACGCTGATCCAGAGAACAAGTCATGCCCAAAGCGACCTCAGAACAGAGCAAGGTAAGGCCACTAAAGCTCCAGGTGTGGGTCCTGGTGTGGCACTCCACTCCACGACCCAAGGGGGGGCTAAGGACCTGGTCCTATACCTTAAGTAGTTTTGGGGCCAGCTTTGTTTACCTGGGCAGGTAAGAATGAGCAAACATGAAATAAAAAAAATTCAGCTATTACACTTTCTCACATTGCATCAGGATTTACTAGCTAGAAAGAAAAGAAAAACTATTAGATAAGGCCTGATCCAAGAGCAAGTGAGAATGTGGATTAGTAGCTATGAATTAATAAATGAAAACTGGATAATCTGGAATAAAATGATCAGAAATACAAAAAGTTTAAAAACAGGGACTTTAAGTTACCATATGGATTTGATATATGTCATGTGCTTGATGGATATAGGGAGGCAAGCTAAGACATTTTTGTGATTGATGACTACCATATCAAATGTACTCCAGATGAGAAGATTAGGTTTCTTATAGAGTTTCTTTGTGTTAGAGTGACCAGCCTGAACTAGGCCAATCCTCAGGGAAATGTAGGCAGACAGGAGTTGACTTTTGACCTGGTATCCACATACCAGGGGGCCCTGGTTTACCATGACTTGAGTTTGCTAAGGACAAATCTAAACCATATGTGTATCATGGTATGAATTGATCCAAAGTTAGCTATCAGAAAGTTAGGAAAAATTATATAATAGAAATTTACTTAGGTAGTTATAGGTAATATGTTAAAAAAACCAATGTAGATTAGGAATATAAAGATTAGGAATATAGTTTATTTTAATCTTCATATATCTGAAATCCTGAAGAGATCCTGATAAGGCAACAGATGGTGTTTGACCTCTGACCTTGAGCAACTTTTTCTACTTCATTGGAGAGCAACTTTTTTCTACGTAGAACCTTGATGGGAGGGGTACCTGCTCCTTTCCATCTTTTCTTTGTTCAGTCTTTGTGAGACAAAGATCTCAGAATAGAGAAGAACACTGACATTTACAGGAAAGAATATAAAATCTGAGGAGTTTTGTAAGTGTATTATAATATTGATCTATGTATTTCTTCTTTTTATAAAATATGTAAGCTTAATGTGAGAATGTAACTTTTTTAGATATAAGAATGTAATTTGTGACACGCCTATATGAAGCTAGCCTTATATGGGAATAAATAATGTGAACCAATTAGACTGCAGATGGATTGTAACGAAGGAATGTCGTCATTTAGGATATATATGGACGTGTAATTGATAAGACATTGGAATTGTTAGGAGCAAGGCCAGCGTTTTTGGCTTCTGTAATAATTCTCTGATGCAAAAGATACTCAATTGATTTGCTAAATTAATTGCGTACACTTATGACCTAATACTGATATCTAATAAAAAATAAGATTTTTGGATTTTATGAAAATATTTTGCATCATTAATTTTTTAAATTTCATTTTACAATCCTAGAAAGCTATTAGTACGCATGTGCGCAATTACCCTATGTTAGAGAGCCAGACAGAAGGTATGGACATGGAATGAAGGAAGTGAGTAACTGGGAAATAATTAGTGGTTTGTGTTTTTTTTTTCCCTTTTGCCTGTGCTTTCCTTTGGTGCAAACCAAGCCTGAAGAATGTGATATATGTTTGGGCTTTATGAGTATTTTTGGGTTTAAGAATAATACTTACCTGAATCCTAAACTAGTGGATTTATCTAAAGTCAAGTTGGAGAACAAGAAGCTAAAGATAGAACATTTAAGTTTGTGGTTTTGTACTTTGGAAATCCTGCTGTGGCTACCATTCCTGAGAAGCTATTTAGCTTATCTCTCTCAGCTGTTTGTTTTGCCTCCATGAGGGAGCTGAGGAAAAGCTGAAATGTTTGCAAGACTGTGCTGTAGTTATATTGCCTAGGGAGGTATTTTTAATATGGTTTACAGCAAGGGTTTATTCCAAACTTTATTTGGCTACTGAAATCTGCTGTTGCAGGTCTCTAATAGTAGTGCTGAGAGAAAGTTTGAATTATGAGTGAACACTAGTGTAAAGCAATCCTGAGTCAGAGCACATGATCTCAGGAATAACCAACTACAGGAGATTGCTGTTTTGTTATATCTTTATTTTACAATTGACTTTATTTTTGAATGAAATGCAAAAGTGATTTTTGTTTTATGTTGCATCTTTTTGACCTCTGGGTCAGAATAAACATCATATTCTTACTTGAAGAACTTGGTTTGACTGGTGATATCTTGAAACCCTTTGCTTGCCTTGACTCTCTCAGGCCTAGGCAGTTGCCTAGGGCCACCTGAAAAGTCCTGAAGGTACCCCTGGTTAGAGGGGACACGCCAGAATCCCGGTGTTTGTCACACAACAGCCCTGCGCTGCGGAGGGTTTGTGACAACAGTCAAGCCTGCAAGGATTACTGGATGTCTTTCAGCAGCTCCTCTCCCTCCCTCCCCTTACCTTTGTGACCAAGTCAAAATGATCTACCAACAATAAACACAGTATGCAGAGAAAATGTTAATTATCATTTATATTGCACAGGTTTTCAAAGAAGTCAAGGCAGATGACTTTATGCAATGTCACCTCAGTAACAACTATACAAAAATAGACAAATATACACCCTCCCTTTTTACTAAACTGTGATAACTCAGCCTGTGATAACACAGAGAGCATTGCTGAATGCCCTGTGTTGCTCTCGATTCTCATAGGCTACCTGCATTAAAAGCCGCAATTGCAGTTTAGTAAAAGGGGGGCCATAGTGCAAAATATAGACAGCAGATATAAATTCTCAAAACGGACACATTTTGATCAATAAATAAAAAATAAAATTATTTTTCCTACCTTTGTTGTCTGGTGATTTCATGGGTCTCTGGTTGCAACTTTTTTCTTCTGACTGTGCATCCAATTTTTTTCCCTTTCTTTCAGCCTCCTGTATGCTTCCTCTCCACCGGACCTCATTCCCTCCTCCAACTTTTTCTTTCTTTCACCTACCCCCTTCATTCTTTCTCTCGCCATGCCCCCTTTCTTTCTGTATGTCTGTCTTTCTCTCTCCATGCCCCCTTTCTGTCTGTCTTCCTTCTTTCTTTCTGTCTCCTTGTCCCCCCTTTCTTCCTTTTTTAGTGAGAATTCCATTCAATTTTTTATAAAAGGACCCTTGAAAATAAATCGGCAACATACTTATTTGGTAGCAAACTACAGGCAAAATCATCATTTTAATAGTTTGGACTCTCCCCCACCAAGAAAGATGTAATAGGTTCCAATGTTCACACATTTCTTTGACTTTCAATTATAAGGATTTTTCATTTACTGTCATTGTATCTTCCAGAGGGTTGGAAAGATGAAGAGTTTTAAAGGCTATACACAAACTTTTAAACAGACATCTATACTGTACATGAAGCCATTTCCTTTGTGGAACCTTTTGGTGCTATTTGGATTTTGTCGTTTTGGTACTTTTGAATAAAATCCTCGCTGATGTCCATTTTTGACCTTTGCAACTGCACCTCTAAGTCTCTTTTTTACCATTCTCCTTATGTTGTCATAGTCTCCTTTTTCAAAGTTAAGTGCTGTTGTATTAGATTTCCTAGAAACATAGAAAAATGACATCAGAAAAGGGCCAAAGCCCATCAAGTCTGCCCACTCCAGTGACCCTTCCCCCATGAGTTTGCTCACCAACCTCCTGCCCTTACCTCATTAGAGAACCCACATGAATATCCCATTTATTCCAGGGAATATATTACAGGGAATATATTACATTGCATTACATTGTACTTATAGACCATGTAGCCATTAGTTCAACACGGTTTATAAAGGATTACTAACAATGGTCACAATGGGAGAAATAAAGAAAGTTAAGTAGTCAGATTTTGTCACAAGATAGGTCTTCATTTGTGTTCTAAACTGTTTGTAAGAATAAGCTGTAGGCAGGAAGGTTCGAAATTCTTTGGGATGCTAACATGTGGTTTAGAAATTTCTTTGTTTTGCAGCCCTGAACAGGAGAGTTAAACGAGGGATGACTTTTTCTGCTGTGTCTATATGAAGCTAAAGAAAATCTGTTAACCATCGCAGCCACTCTATCTACATCTGAGTGAGCTGCTGCTTTGTAACTTCCCCATGAGAAGTTCCTCTCTAAAATCACTGCTCTCTTTTTTCCCTTTAGTTTCACGCAATTCTTGAAGGGCTAAGCCCAAACCTTTCATCTTATTCTTTTTCTTCTGAACTATTCTAGATGTGACATATATTGAATTGTAGCTAGTGTTTATATCTGTCTGTATGTCTGCATTTGTGCATGTCTGTATCTAACAAAAACAAAAAACAAACTGCAGGCTCCTATGTACGAGATGCAGGCAATGTTTATTGTACCAAATGTTTTATACAGTTATAAATACCACCTTATATCAAACCTAGGGAGCCGATACGGTCTGTGTTTCAGATATGAGTATAAATTAATCAAATATGTTTATGAGTGTGAGCTTGAATCTGAAAAACTAAGAATAGAAATATAAAATTCTGAAAAAGCTCCCAAATCTGAGAAGGGCCAAAACAATGTGCTTAAATATTATGCAACATTACAAATGATACGAAAGTGGCAACCAACAATGCTAAACCTGGGTCAAAAATGAGTGAATGAAGACAGGCTGAACAGATCTATGATAAAAGAATAAATAGGTGAAAAGATAAAGACAAAAGGGGACCTACCATGGTTGCTAAGAAACCGCAATGAAAGGTATAAAACTGAAGTAAAAGAAAAAAACTAGTTAGAAGCGGATGAATAAAAGGTTAAAAACGTCCAAATACAAAGTAAAAACATGTTATAAAATATATTTTAAAAAACTTTTGGTTTAAAACGTATGGTTAAAAAAAGGCGAGGGAAAAAAACATAACCCATCAAGTAAGCCCAAACATGTTACTTGGAACAAGGGGGGCAGAAATTATGAGCACTGCTTTTCGGTCTAGGCGCCATTACCGGATACCGTCATTATTGCATACAAAATCACTTCTATGGGTAACGTTTGTCGTTTGTATTACTGCATTCTACTATAAGTGTGTGTAAAAATAGCATTGAAGCCTGTCAGGGCTCACCCTTCCAGCAGTCTAAAAAGGCTCATTGAAGATACATGAGCTCTAAAATATAAAGAAAACTAAACTTAAAAATGCTAGAATGGTAGGATAAGAGTAGAAATGTAAACTTACCAACCACCTGTATGGTATTCTTCCGCAATTCAAATATGCGATGCAAAACTAGTCAAAGCAAAACAAAAACGCCACGGGAAACTTGCAGATAATAAAGGGGCCGGCTTAGAGTGTGGATAGCTGCGATTGGCTAAAATGCGTGTCCTAGGATGTCTGAGTGGCAGGAAGTATATCTGTCCCTTAAAGAAATATCGCAATTGTAAAAAAATTTGTATGGTTAACAGAAAGGAAATCACAGAAACATATAAAGCAAAAAAATGTGTTTAGAAAAGTGAAAGGAGAGCTGAAATCACCATATAAGTGAACAACAAAAGAAATATTTATGTGTAAAAAGCTGAAAGTAGAGCTGAAGTACCCATATGAGTGAAGGACAGTCATCAAGATCAGAAAAACAAGGAGATGTAAATAAAAGCACAAAAAAACAAACCAATCTCATATGGATACTATCTAAAGAAATAGGGACATATAAACATTGTCTGAGAAGTTGAAAAATAGATGTAGACTTTAAACACAAATGTATATAGTGGCTTTACCATTTGAGTCTATATGTAATCTATTAAGAACTGAAAATAGTGTCAGACATATTGATCTTAAACATATTAGGGTGTTATTCAAAACTCTTTACCCGTAAAATATTTGGTACAATAAACATTGCCTGCATCTCGTACGTAGGATCCTGCAGTTTGTTTTTTTGTTTTTGCTTTTCGCTGGCGGTACTGCGGTTTTTGTTGGATTCTTTTGTGTTGTCTTATCTACACCATATATCTGTCTGTCTATAATTCTGTCCAATTTCTGTCTTTATCTGTCTGCCTCTGTCGATTGATCCCAACACAGTGAGTTGCTGCTTTGTAACTTTCCCATGAGAAATTCCTCTCTAAAATCACTGCTCTCTTTTTTCCCTTTAGCCTTCCAGAAATTTTGAAGAGGTAAGCCCAAACCTTTGATCTTATTCTTTTTTCTTCTGAACTATTGTAGATGTGACATATATTGAATTGTAGCCAATGTTCATTTCTGTCTGTATGTATGCATGTGTTTGTTTGTATGTGTGAATGTCTGTATCTAACACCATCACTCCACAACGGCATATACTAAACTTCAAAGTGCCTAATTTCTAAGTGATCTATTTTTCAGATAATACCTTTCTAAGTACTTCTATGGTCTTCAGTTCCTGCCAACCACCAGCCAAATTATTTGAAGGCTAACAGCATATTTCTGTCTGTCTGTCTATGTCTGTCTGCCTCTGTCACTTGATCCTAACACAGTGAGTTGCTGCTTTGTAACTTTCCATTGAGAAGTTCCTCTCTAAAATCACTGCTCTCTTTTTTTCCCTTTAGATATTCACTATTAACGGGTTAAGCCCAAATCTTTGATCTTATTCTTTTTTCTTCTGAACTATTGTAGATATGACATATATTGAATTGTAACCAGTGTTCATTTCTGTCTGTATGTATGCATGTGTTTGTTTATATGTGTGCATGTCTGTATCTAACTGCATATTTCTGTCTGTCTGTCTATAATTCTGTCCTATTTCTGTCTATGTCTGTCTGCCTCTCTCGATTGATCCCAACACAGTGAGTTGCTGCTTTGTAATTTTCCCATGGGAAGTTCTTATCAAATATCACTGCTCTCTATTTTCCCTTTTTAAGTTCTCTGATGATTATGAGATAAGCCCAAACCGTTGATCTTATTCTTTTTTCTTCTGAATTATTCTAGATGTGACATATATTAAATTGTAGCCCTTGTATATATCTGTCTGTATGTATGTGTGTGCGTGTTTGTATGTGTGCATGTATATATCTAGCAGCATATTTCTGTCTGTCTGTCTCTAATTTTGTCTTATTTAAAAGGCCCACAAATCAAATAGTGGGCCAGTAACAGTGGCTGAACTACAAAAGAGAGAATAAAGAGCAAATGTAATGAAGGGGGTGGGGTGGGGGAGGGTATTGAGGAGGTAAAGAAGGTGGATATTTGATAAGAATTGAAGGAATGGGCATTGGATGTTGTTAGGGAAAAAGTGGGAGGTGATTGGTGGAGGGATATAGCTTTTGATTGGTGGAAGGCTGAGCGGGAATTTAGTGTGTGAGGAGAAGATAGTCATTGTGTTTTAAGGGGAGGAGAGGGTAGTGAGAGTGCTAGTGAGTGGGGATAGTGAGGGATAGGTAGGGAGGGAAGAAATTTTTTATTTTGCCCGCCCAGCCTGTCCCATTGCAGAGTTTTCTGGTTGTTATTTGGTCTAGTTTGATTTTTTTCCAGTTTAGTTTTGTAGCTTACTGTTGTTTTATACTAGGGGTAGAGAGGGGGTGGGTTTGTTGTATATGGGTGGAAATTAAGTGTTCCAGGTGGTCAATGATTGGTTTATGGAATGTTTACAGGGATTGATGGAAGGGAAGATACTTGTGTATGACACCTCCACAGGTATTGTTAAGGCTGGGCGGCACCTCAGGTGTCATGGGGGATGGGGGCAAGGGTAAAACACTAGATGAATTTGTGGGGTTGTCAACTAGGACATTACCGACTAGCTGACATGGGTTTGGGTTTGATGAAGACCGCTCTGGGAAAGTTGAATATATTGTATTTCCATGATTTTATGTTATTGCATTATCTAATTTTTGCAAATGAACAGGGGTCCAAAAAATCCTATATAACAGAAAAAACCAAGCCTGTCTCATAGGGCCTGTTTTACAAAGCTGTGCTAGCGGCTGCTGCACGGTTACGGCCTTGAAGCCCATGGAGATTGAGTAGCAGAAATCTTCTGCTTTGTCTCAATGCTTCAAATATCCCTTAGGCTCGTTTTTGGTTTCTTATTGAAATATTCCTAAATTAATTTATACCACTTGGCGGCCTGATGCCCTAGGACAGTGGTAGGCAAACTCATTAGTCAAAAGAGCCAAAATCAGCAGTACAATGATTAAGATTTTTTTGAGAGCCTTACCCTGTGCCTGCTTGCACCATGATGGCTACATCAACCCGACTGACACCACGCTCGCCCGCACGTAGTCAAAATTGATTCGTGGCAGAGCCTAGAGAATGACATGGGGAAAAAATATGTCACACTAAACACTTCACCTCGGGATCAGGGTCAGTTAAACTCAACTTCTCTACTCTAGATCAAAACCCCATATGGAAACGGATACCTCCTCTGCAACACTAAAAGGCCTTAATCACATACAAACCACCAATCACACAACATATAACAGCAGGAAAAGAACAAAAAGAAAAAAGAAGTGGAGAAAAAGCCTCAGTTCTGCTTCATCTGGCAAAAAACCCCACTTCTTCAAAATAAACACTCCTGCACACCCAACAAAATGTAGAAAAAAAAGCACTGTGATAGCCTGCAGAGTGATATCAAACAGCACGTCGGGACACACTGCCCACAATCGTGATAATGTGGACAAATGAGCACTACAGCAATACGGTCCAGGATCTTGCATAGAAGGCAGATAGAAAAAACAACTTAGCTGCTATTGGCATCCAGGATTTTCTCAGTCCAAAACTGCCTCCTGGGCCTTGCAGCCACTGAACCCAATGGGGAACCCTCGTTTCGCTTCATTCGCTGCGTCAGGGGTATCGATTTCACTGCTTCACATACACATTTTCCAGACCCACCATGCTTCTCGGGCTCTCGTTCCACTTCACAGATCACTACTGGTGCAAAGAAGCCCCACAGTCACCCGCTAGAAATCTCTCACAGGCTCCACCCTCAGTCCTCGTCCACCAATCAAGATCTTTCAGGACCCGAAGAAGGCCGCCCATGTTGAAGTCTAAAGATATCGGTACGCTTCCCTAGCTATAGTAAGCCTTTGAGCATGTGCAGGATTGTCCTCCCCTCTGCCGGTCAGTCTTTTTCTGACCCGTTCCTGTACAGTCACGGCTCTCCCCTTTGTCAGAGAAAAATATTAATAGGAAAAAGAAAAGTCATTTTTAGTCAGGAAAAGTGTGAAATTCTGACCTGTTTCTCACAGTTCTTCAGTGAAAGAGAAACTGATTCCTTCAACTGCCAGGTTTTTCTTTACCAAAGCTTTGGGCATGGCTACTGGATAGCTTCACTTTCTTTAGTTGCTCTATCCAGTTGGACACAGGGGTTGTTTCTCTCATTGGCAGGACATGCCTTTGACATTCTGAATTCATTTCAATTTGATGCAATCTACTACATTAGCTTTCATCTCTTCTATTTACTACCTCAGCACTTTGGAGGTTTTTCCACACTTACAGAGAAACATGAAGCCTGAGAATACCTTTATCTATCCATTCAGGCTTCATGATGTTCTAATTCCTGAGAAAACCTTGATCCCCTTCTCCAAATGAAGAGAAAGCTGTTCATTAAATGATAAAGACCACTACAAATGGCTGCAACTACATCACTGCTTTAGTCATCAAAATCTTTGACAAATTTTTCATACTCTTTTCCCTTCTATTTTGACTCAAGCCACAGTCTTATTACAGACAGGACATGCAGCTTCAAACCTATATAAGATGTTATTACCTGCAGATATTTCTTCAATAAAGAGCCTGCAACATATCTGGGGAAAAGATTGTGGCTCTCCCTTGGGGGAACAGGGCTGGTCATAATTTTGGGAAAGAATGGCAAGGCCTTTGGCTTCAGCTAACATGTCCCAATCCATTTATTTCCTGTACCATAAAGCCCTGTGTTCTCACTGGCAGGCTTCATAAGAACATAAGAACATAAGCAGTGCCTCCGCCGGGTCAGACCACAGGTCCATCCTGCCCAGCAGTCTGCTCCCGTGGCGGCCCAAACAGGTCACGACCTGTCTGTATCATCAGAAGGGGCTCCCTTGCCACCTTGGTTTCTCATTGAAGTCCTGTCTTCCTATCGAAGTCCTAACCCTCCGGTCTTGCACCTGCACGACCTGGTTTGGTTTCTATACTCATTACCTGGTTAGCTTTCTATACTTGTGTTACATCCCAGCTCCTCCCTCAGGATCCCATGATCCCTTTATCCTTCAGGAATCCGTCCAATCCCTGTTTGAATCCCTGTACCGTACTCTGCCTGATCACTTCCTCCGGTAGTGCATTCCAAGTGTCCACGACCCTTTGGGTGAAAAAAAACTTCCTTGCGTTTGTTTTGAACCTATCTCCCCTCAGTTTCTCAGAATGCCCCCTCGTATTTGCTGTCCCCTTCAGTCTGAAGAATCTGTCCCTATCCACCCTCTCTATGCCCCTCATGATCTTGAAGATCTCTATCATATCTCCCCTGAGCCTCCTTTTTTCCAGAGAGAAGAGCCCCAGCCTATCCAACCTCTCGGCGTATGGGCAGTGTTCCAGCCCTTTTACCATTTTCGTTGCTCTCCTTTGGACTCTCTCAAGTACCGCCATGTCCTTCTTGAGGTGCGGCGACCAATACTGAACGCAGTATTCCAGATGTGGATGCACCATTGCTCGATACAATGGCATGATGACTTGCCGTGTTCTGGTTGTTATGCCCTTCTTTATGATGCCAAGCATCCTGTTGGCTTTTTTCGAGGCCGCTGCGCACTGTGCAGATGGCTTCAGTGATGCATCCACCAGCACACCCAAGTCTCTCTCAAGTCTGCTGTCTCCCAACAATACCCCCCCCAATTTGTAGTTGAACAACGGGTTCTTTTTCCCTATATGCATGACCTTGCATTTGTCCACGTTAAAGCGCATTTGCCATTTGTTTGCCCAGTCTTCTAGCTTGTCCAGGTCTCTTTGTAGGTCCTCACACTCCTCCCTGGTCCTAACTCTGCCGCACAGTTTGGTATCGTCTGCAAATTTTATAACCTCGCACTTTGCCTCCTTTTCCAGGTCATTGATAAATATGTTAAAGAGTAACGGCCCCAGCACCGACCCCTGTGGTACACCGCTTGTGACTCCCCGCCAGTCAGAATATTGACCCTTTACTCCGACCCTCTGCAGTCTGCCCGACAACCAGTGCTTGATCCATCTGTGCACATCCCCTCCCACCCCGTGGTTCCACAGCTTCTTAAGCAGCCTTTCATGTGGCACCTTGTCGAAAGCCTTTTGAAAATCGAGGTAAATGATGTCTATGGGTTCCCCATTGTCCACCCGACTGCTTATTCCCTCAAAGAAGTACAGAAGGTTCGTTAGGCACGACCTTCCCTTACAGAATCCGTGCTGGCTTGTTCTCAATAGGTCATTCTTCTCGATGTGCTCGCAAATGCCGTCCTTGATCATAGCTTCCACCATCTTCCCTATAATTGAAGTCAGGCTCACCGGCCTGTAGTTCCCGGGGTCACCCCTCGATCCCTTCTTGAAGATAGGTGTGACATTCGCCAATTTCCAGTCCTCAGGTACCTCACCAGTTTTCAAGGATAGGTTGCAAACATGCTGGATTGTGCCCGCTATTTCTTGTCTTAGTTCCTTCAGAACCCTTGGGTGGATCCCGTCCGGGCCTGGTGATTTGCCGCATTTTAGCCTGTCTATCTGTTTGAGGACATCCTCCTTACTTACCTCTATGTGATTCAATTTTTCAGCCTGTTTCCCACTCATGAGCTTCTCTGAGTCCGGTATATTAGATGTGTCTTCGCTCGTGAAAACCGACGAGAAGAACGTGTTCAACCTCTCAGCTACCTCTTTATCCTCCTTAATCACTCCCTTCCTATCCCCATCGTCCAACGGCCCCACCTCCTCTCTCGCTGGTCGCTTTCCCTTAACGTAACTGAAGAATGCCTTGAAGTTTTTCGCCTCTCTGGCCAGCCCCTCTTCGTATTCCCCCTTTGCTTTTCTAACCTCCCGGTGGCATTCCTTTTGGCATTTCCTGTGCGTCTGGTGATTTTCCTCCGTTGGGTCCTTTTTCCATCGCCGGAAGGATACCTTTTTGTCCTTTATCGCCCTCTTTACTTCTGTTGACATCCAAACCGGGTCCTTTGATCGCTTGTACTTGCAGCCTTTCCTGAAACTGGGGACGTACATTCTCTGTGCTTCCTGCAGGGTGTCCCTGAATAGGGTCCAGGCGCTTCCTACAGTCTCCATCCTAAGGATGTTTCTGAGCTTCCTCCCCACCATTTCCCTCATAGCAACATAGTTCCCTTTCCTGAAGTTGAGCGCAGTTGTTGCGGTCCTCCTTACTATGGGTGTCTCTCTTTCTAATGTGAATCTGATCGTGTTGTGATCACTGTTGCCTAGTGGTCCTCCCACTTCTATCCCTCTAGCAGGCCCCCCTAATCCGTTTAGGATGAGGTCAAGAGTAGTACCCCCTCGCGTCGGTTCTTTGACTAGTTGCTCCATGAAGCAGTCCTTCACAGTTTCTACAAATCCTATCTCCCTAGTGCAGTTGGAGTGACCCGTACTCCAGTCTATTCCCGGGTAGTTGAAGTCCCCCATCACTGTTACACTTCCAGTCCTGCATTCCTGTCTCAATTCTGCTTCCAAGTCGTGTCCGACTCCTTCTGGCGCACCAGGTGGTCGATAGTACAGCCCCAGTTTTATGCCCGCACCCTTGTTTCCGGGTAATTTGATCCATAGTGATTCCAGCCCCTCTGCCTTTGTTGCCATATCCATCCCGACCGAGTGGATAGAGTCCTTTATATATAGTGCTATGCCTCCTCCCTTCTTGTGGGTCCTGTCCCTCCTGTAAAGCTTGTACCCCGGCAGCACCACATCCCATTGATTTTCCTCTGTCCACCAGGTTTCTACAATCCCAATTATATCCAGGTCCTCCCCCTTGGCCACGACTTCTAGTTCACCCATCTTGGCCATGAGGCTTCTTGCGTTTGCGTATAAGCACCTCAGGTTCCGTCGTTTTTCTTCCACCTTTGCATTTAACTGGGCCACTTGCTCTTGGATTTCGGGCATTTTTTCCGTTCCCTGTGCTTCTGCTTTGCCCTCAGCCTTTACCCTCTTAGCTTTCAGCTTCTCCACATCCCCGCCACCCCACTTCCCCGCTTTTCCTCTGGGTTTTCTAGCCCTACCCGCCCCCTCCTGGGCTATCATCCGTCTAATAATTGTTGGAACTGTAGACGAGCTGTTGGCTCATTACTTCATATGATATATGATTGTTCATCTGTATTACAATATTGGAAAGAAGTTTGGAATATTATACTAAAAACTTTTGATATCCAAACTGATATCTCTCTCCAGAGTAATTTTCAAGTCTCACGCTCCAGGAATGGTTCTAAGTGAAAATCCTACTAAACTCCTTGATATTCTTCTCTCTAGAGTGCTTAGGCTCATTCTTTCTAATTGGAAGTCAACTACTCTCTTTCCTCACATCACTGGTGGCAATCACTTTTGCATGGCTATAAATATGAATGCTAAGAAATTTGGAACCACAGTCTTTTTCAATAGACACTGGTCTCCTTTGCAGGCATATTTGCAATCATTTTCCAGCAGTGTTTAATGTTGAAACCTTACTTCATATCAATTCTCTCTTCCATTGAGTTTGAATGTAAGCATACAAACAGATATTTTAACTCTATGTTTTGTATTGATTCATGCACTGATGTACTGTGAACCTCACTGATGTTTCAGTTTTATATTCTCTTGTATTTTTCAAAATCTTAATAAACTTTCATGGAATAAAAAAAGAAACATAGAAACATGATGGCAGATAAAGGCCAAATGGCTGATCCAATCTGCCCATCTGTAGTAGCCATTATCTCTTCCTCTCTCCGAGAGATTCCACATGCCTATTTCAGGCCTTCAGTTCAAACATACAGTGGCATACTAATAGGGGGGCGGGGAGGGCGGTCCGCCCTGGGTGCAAGCCCTGAAGGGGTGCTCCCGGTCCAGTTCCACCCCCCCCCCCCGGCCGGGTGACGCGTCTGGAAACAGCCTGCAGCAAGATCGCAATGCCAGCAATCTTTGCCTGCTTCGGCTGTTTCCTCCGCCGCGGTCCCGCCCCTCCTCTGACGTCAGGAGGAAACAGGCGAAGCAGGCAAAGATCGCTGGCATCATGATCTTGCTGCAGGCTGTTTCCCCAGGGAAATGGTGCGGGGAGGCCGGGGGGATGAGCAGTGCTTCCTGATGGTGGTGGTGGGGGTGGCGGGCGGTCCTTCGAGGTAGGTGGGGGGGGGCAGCAGGCCTTCAAGGTGGAGTGGGAAGGCAGGCAGGACTTGTGGGGGGGGGAGACAGGCCTTCAGGGGGACAGGCCTTCAAGGGGAACAGGCAGGCAAGCCTTCAAGGGGGGTGCAGGTCTTCGGGGGGACAGGCAGGCAAGCCTTTAAGGGGGGGTGCAGGCCTTCGGGGGGATGCAGGCCTTCGGGGAGGACAGGCATTCAAGGGGAACAGACAGGCAAGCCTTCAAGGGGGGGGGACAAGCCTTCGGTGGGGTGCAGGCCTTCGGGGGGGGGACAGACCTTCAAGTGGAACATGCAGGCAAGCCTTCAAGGGGGGAGACAAGCCTTCGGGGGGGTGCAGGCCTTTGGGGGGGACAGGCCTTCAAGGGGGACAGGCATGCAGGCCTTCAAGGGGGGGGCACAGGCCTTTAAGGGGAACAGGCAGGCAGGCCTTCGGGAAGGGACGGGCCTTCAGGGGTGGGATGCAGACCTTTAAGGGGGACAGGCCTTCAGGGGAGGGGGGCCCTGGTGTAGAAGTACATGTAGGGAAAGGGGAGGGGTTCAAAGAGACGTGCATATGCCGGACTTTGGGTGGGAAGAAATAATGGGTCTGAAAATAGAGGAGAGGGAGAGAGATGATGGACCATGGGTTTTAGGGAGGGAAGGAACAGAAAGGGAGAGAAGTTGGACACAAGGGATGATGTGGAGGGGGGGGATAGAGATACTGTTTAGGAGGATAGTTGGGAAAAGAAAGGGAGAGATGGTGGATCCTGGGGTGGTGGGGAAGGAGGGAGAGCTGCTGGATGAAAGGGTAGTTAAAAAAAGGTGGATCTGTGGAGGGAGACGAAAAAAAGAAAAGATGCCAGACATCCGGGGGAGGGAAGGGAAACGGAAGGGGAGGACAGAGATGGCAGATGGATGGTTAGCACGGAGAAAGAAGAAAGAAAGAGACCCTGGCAAGCAAGTTATCAGAAGACAACCAGAGCCTTGGACCAACAAGATTTCAAAAATAACCAGACAACAAAAAGGTAGAAAAACTAATTTTATTTTCTGTTTTGTGATTACAATATGTCAGATTTGAAATGTGTATCATGCCAGAGCTGGTGTTAAGACCGCAAACGTAAGCTAGGATTTAACAGAGAGAGGAAAAGTCCTTTTTGTTTCTTTATTTTATTTACACCACAGCGCCAGTGTGGTTTGGAGAAGCCAAAGGGGGGTGAAAAAGCCATAAAATAAACCCACCAGGATGTTTGAAAAAAAAAACAAAAACACCCAATTGGGCAGGAAAATCGAATCGATAAACCAATTCAATAGGCTGAATCGAATGAAAATTTTATTTCCTGAATCTGGCAGCACTAGTTTGCGCTACTGTCTTAGACTTTAGGACCTGGGATTTGGGAGAGATGGCATCCTCGGTACTTTATAATGCAAGTGAAATGAGGATTTGGTCAAACTTTTGAAGGGTCTGCAGAAGAAAAATATTGTATAGGCCGGGGTCATGAGGCAGCAGGAAACGGAAACTTTTCTTCCTTCTATTTTTGTGAATGGAAAGGCTGAGGATGTCAGAGAGTTCAGTTAAAATATGTGCTTTGAAAATATAATAATGTGTTTTATAAAGTTTATAGCATTGCTGGCCTACCCGGTGAGGTGTTCCTAGTGGTGGTGGTGGCAGCAGCGTGTCAATGTGTTGAGAGGAAGAGGTGGTCTGGGAAATTCTGCTGAGCAATCTCCGGGCCCATTTCCACCCCCCAGTTAGTCCACTCCACTCAACTGGTTCACACACTGAGTGGGTCTTTGGGTGTTGTTCCTGGGTAGTTGTTTTGGGATCTCTTACAGTGGTTTATCAGTATCTCCTTCTGGTCCAAGGAAGGAAACTTTGTTAACCTTAGCACTGACCTACAGAATATGTTTGTAACAGCGCTGCTTGTGTGCCATTAGGCTATGTAGTGATCGAAAGAAAAAAACCAGACCTATGCACATTTTTGCACTATATGGTGGGTGTATGAGGAAATTCACATTTCCTGCACAGCTAAGTCCGTGTGAAGTTACCTTGTGCTGTATTTGACATCTAAGAAGGTCTCTGTTTGGAAGGAAAGATCTAAACTTAGAAATGAAGTGGCCAGAAGTTATGGTAAAAGCAGATAGTGTAGCTGGTTTTAAGAAAGATTTGGACAAATTCCTGGAGGAAAAGTCCATAGTCTGTTACTAAGACATGGGGGATGTGTCTGTTTGCCCTGGATCGGTAGCATGGAATGTTGCTACTCTTTGGGTTTTGACCAGGTATTAGAGACCTGGATTGGCTACCATGAGAATGGGCTACTGGGCATGATGGACCATTGTTCTGACCCAGTTAGGCTATACTTATGTTATATTCTCATCTGTAGGAGCCTTTGTTTTCACTTCTTATTTTAATGTATTTTTTTTCTGGGAACTTATCAGTGTTTTTTATAATGGGAACAAAAATGGAAGAAAATTAATGTGTGTGGAATGGGGGGGAGGGGGGGTTAACTAATTTCTTCAGCTAAATCATTCAATCCACCTCACCAGACATAGGAGAACTCACACACCATTCACACACCCTCCAACCAAAAACGTCAAAAGAAAAAAAACTGTTCGACAACCTCCTAGCCTTTCAAGCTGCAACACTCAACCCCCAACTCTACAACCTATTGACCTCAACCACAGACAACAAAACCTTCAAAAAAGAAATAAAAAGTCCCCTTCTATTCAAAAAACACATAAAACCGAACTAACACAATCAGAACTGTCCCAAGCATCACCTCCAACTTCTCCATATGTACTTCTGATGTCATGACAATTCAGACATAATTTATGTTATGTTATGTTTGGAATAATGGTTACATATATGAGGTTCAATAAAAGAAAATTTTCACTGCCAGATTCTTCAAACTGTGGGGAGCCACAAGCACTAGGGGTCACTCGGAGAAATTGAAAGGGGACAGGTTTAGAACAAATGCTAGGAAGTTCTTTTTTACCCAGAGGGTGGTGGACACATGGAACGCGCTTCCGGAGGATGTGATAGGCCAGAACTCTGTACAGGGGTTCAAGGAGGGTTTGGATAGGTTCCTGGAGGATAAGGGGATAGAGGGGTACAGATAAAACTTGAGGTAGGTTATAGAAGTGGTCAGAAACCACTTCACAGGTCGCGGACCTGATGGGCCGCCGCGGGAGCGGACTGCTTAGCGAGATGGACCTCGGTCTGACCCAGTGGAGGCAACTTCTTATGTTCTTATGTTCTTATTCTGACCATTTATTCCGTTTCATGGTCATTACAAAAAATATTTTTTTACATGGGGGGGTGTCAAAAAATGATGGGCCCCGGGTGCCACATACCCTAGGTACGCCACTGCAGACATAGCTAATTTTTTCTATTTTTTACATTGGTATGCTGGATCAGAGCACTTGTACCCTTGTTTGAGATCCAGTTTCACTTCAACGGATTCTCATTGGTCACTGTGGTTGCTCACATCCCCATAGAGTTCCCTTGGAGTTCCTTTCCCTCATTCAATCCTAGGGGCTTTCCATGCTTTTCATCTCTCTTATAGGGCCAGAAGATGCTAGCTTTCCTGCGCACCTTACGTGCCACCAATCATATCTTCGAGAAAGCATCTACATTTAATTCCCTCTTAGATCAACTGTGAGGCATCTACCTTCTCCTCACTTCACATTTTTACATCCCTTCATCCAACTACAGACCCATTGCCTCCATACCGCTATATGTCAAAATAATATAAGAGCTAGTAGCCAAACTCCTCTCCAATTATCTAAAAGACCACAACATACTCCACCCCACGCAATCCGGTTTCAGAACCAACTTCAGCACAGGGACTCTACTAGGATCCTTCATGGACACTGCTAGAGAACACCTCACTACAGGGAAAAAAATGATGCTCATACAACTGGATCTGACCGCTGCATTTGACCTGGTGGACCATAACACCCTACTACAAATTTTGGACACAATAGGTATCGCAGATAAAGTATACTCATGGTTCAAAGGATTCCTAAAATCCAGAACCTACAGATAATCAGATAAAGAAAAGTCAGAAACTTGGTCAAACCCCTGCGGCGTACCCCAAGGATCGCCACTATCCCCTACTCTTTTCAACCTCTACACTGCCTCCCTCAGTGCCCACCTGGATAAACTAGGCCTATCTTCCTACAATTATTCAGATGACATCACCATTCTCATACCTTTTGATCAACCAAAGCCCTCCATGACAGACGCACTACACCAAACATTTGAAATAGTAGCGACTTGGATGAAAGATCACAAACTGAAACTGAAGTTTCCAAGTTTCCAAGTTTATTATTCTGATTGGCCCACGCACCTTAGGCCCCACCAGTAGGCGGAGCTTTAGGATGGATGGGCCAATCCGGCCTCATTCCTTCGTTGGCTGCCTGCCGGACAGGCGGGTTTGGCTCCCGTCTGTCCGGCCAACTACCAAAGGTACGGGGAAGGGGGGTGGGGGGGTCGTGGGGGTCGCCAGGGGGATCGCGGGTCGGCTGGGGGGCGGTCGGAGGTTCTTGGGGGGGGCGGTCGTTGGGGGGGGAGGGGGGTTTGCGTCGAGGGCAGGAGGGCCTGGGATCCCTCCTGCCCGTAATGTAGTGCGGGGTGGGGTTAGGGGGTCGCCGTGGCCAGGAGGGTTTGGGCTCCCTTCTGGCCCGATATTGTCGGGAAGTCGGCGGTCCTGCCGGGGGGGGGGATGTATCGGACATCGGGGAGTCGACCGGGCAAGAGGGCTTGGGCTCCCTCTTGCTCCGATCGTGGATGCGGGTGCGGGTGGGAGCGCGTGCGAGCGGTCGTTCGGGGTGGGGGTGCGAGCGGTCCTGCTGGGGGGGTGAATCGGGCGTCGGGCGGGGTGGGAACTATGTTTTAAAACTTTTGTATACCGCGCTCACGCATATAACGCGCGAGGGGTATGCGCGGTAGGTAAAAACGCGTATAACGCGCGCGTTATATGCGTGAAAATACGGTAATACTAGGACTACTAGACTATTGCAACATCCTCTATCTCCCGTGCCCTGCTACAATAGCAAAACAACTACAAACAATTCAAAACACAGCTCTAAGACTCATCTACTCATAGAGGAAACACGACCACATCACAGAGGCATATCTCAACTCTCACTGGCTTCCAATTCCAGCAAGAATACTATTCAAATTCTACTGTCTACTATTTAAAAGTTTAAACGGAGATAGCCCAACCTACTTGAACAACTTCCTCATCCAAACCACCTCAACCAGACAAAGGAAAACTCACACCCCAGACAAAGGAAAACTCACACCCCATTCACACACATACCAAACTAACAACCGAAGACTAACAGCAGGCAGGAGGGCAAACTAACCTGCGCAAGCAGGCAAAACAAAACACAGCAGACAAACTAACCACCGGAGTACAAGCAACTAGAGTACAAACCCAAGTGAAAAGACAAGGCAGAAATGGCAGGGAAGACAAGGAGCACCAAGACTACAATCAAGGTCAACCCCCCCTGGCCGAAGAAATCCAGATGAAGGCCACAGTCTCCTTGCAGACTGAAGAGGACCTCCCCCGATGGAAGCCGGAGATCTCTGTACAGACTGAAGTTGAGCCCCACCTGAAGACGTCAGTTTCTGTACAGACTGAAGAAGACACCCAGCAACAGCCCAACGGAGACATCATGCAGGAGCTGAAGAGCCTGAGGGAAGAAGTGCAGCGGCTGAGAAGTATCCAGGAGAGTGAGGCATTCATCGATGGAGTCCTCCTAGAACTGTCTCAGGTCTCTGAAAAAGGGCACGAAGACAGGACCATCCTTAGGACACCCGAACCAACCAGACATGCAACATTGGAAGTGTCGGCTGGGGTACAAGAAGAGACTGAGGACGATGAGACCTGGCAACTAGTCACCTCTGCATGCAAACAAAAAGAGACTCGAGACGACGGAACCTGGCAACTAGTCACCACTACAAGCAAGCACAGAAGAAAGTCTTTTACTTAGCTATCTTCAAGCAAGCTCAGCAACCTCACATCAACTCCGCAGATCACCCTGAGCAACATATTTCAGCTCCTACAAGAAAGACCCGCCAGAAGAACTCAGGAGGATATTCAGGAAGACTTCCAGGAGTGCAGTCTCGAAACCCGGCAGACAGCTCCATCCCAAGAAGCAACAAATCAGTACCTCCAATAGAAGAAGCGCAGAGTGGTCGTCATTGGGGACTCCATGCTGAGGGGAACTGAGGGACCGGTATGTAGACCAGATCTACAGGCAAGAGAGGTCTGCTGTCTACCAGGAGCCAAGATCAGGGACGTGACTACCTGCATTGGAGAAATAATCAAGCCCCAAGACCACTACCCAATGCTCCTCATCCACATCGGGACAAACGACACCGCCAGGAGCTCACCGGAGAAGATACAGGAAGACTTTAAAGCCCTAAGGGAAGAACTAAAGCAACTCGAAGCGCAGGTGGTCTTCTCCTCAATCCTACCAGTAAGAGACAAAGGAAGATCCAGGGAAGAAAGGATCAAGAGGACTAAGGAGTGGCTTAGGGGTTGGTGCAAGGAGATGAACTATGGATTCCTGGACCACGGAGATGCACTTCAGGGACTGCAGGGACCGGATGGGCTGCATCTAACCAGAAGAGGGAAGAACGTCCTGGGACGACGCCTGGCTCACCTACTCCAGAAGACTTTTAACTAGGTGAGCCGGGGGAGGGGACCCACTCTCACACAAGTACTACCGTTGTACAGATCCATGGTGAGACCTCACCTGGAGTACTGTGTCCAGTTTTGGAGGCCACATTATCAAAAGGATGTGAAGAGAATGGAGTCGATCCAGAAAATGGCCACTAGGATGGTCTCAGGACTTAAAGACATCCCATATGAAGAACGTCTGGCCAAACTGCGCTTATATTCTCTCGAGGAGCGCAGAGAAAGGGGGGACATGATGGAAACATTCAAATACATCACGGGTCGAATTGAGGTGGAGGAAGAAATCTTTTTTTCTTACAGGTCCCACGGCGACAAGAGGGCATCCGCTAAAACTTAAGGGGGGAAGATTTCATAGTGACACCAGGAAATACTTCTTCACTGAACGGGTGATTGATCGATGGAATAAACTTCCACGCCAGGTGGTCGAGGCCAGTAGTGTACCTGAATTCAAAAGTCGATGGGACAAACTGGTTGGAGGGCTACAAAGATATGCATGAAAGAGGGGCACCAGGGAGGGAATGATTTGAGAATGTAGTGAACTTCAAACACGCCTTACATATTCTACTTATTTCATACATTTTTTTCTACTAGAGTGTTTGGTTTTTTCCGAACTCATCCCAGATTCTTTCCTACACTTGGTAAGGATTTTCATTTACACCAATCTATTACTTTATCATCGTCGTTTCTTCCTTTGCATTCCTTTCCAGCAGACCAAGGTCTCCATGCTGTCCACTGCAGAGGAGCATTATGTTTTTACCTCTAGGCAACTACTCATTTCGCCAACCAAATCAGCTCTTCGTTTCCTCTACATCAGCTACTGAGGAACACAAGAAAACAATAAAATGCAATATGATAGCACAGAGAAAGAACTCTTTCTCTCCTCTCCGATAGCACATTGTATTAATTCGTGCTACCCCAGAGCACACCTGATTACGCCTGTGTCAATTGTCGATCATAGAGAGCGACCAACAGCTTCTGCATGGTGAATTTTCATCTTAATTCTTATTCAGGATGTTTCCCACCTCTCATGTGCTTTTTCAGTTTGGTACTTGCCATCAAGTGGGGCTGCATATTGTCACCATGCATCACCTAGGCCGGGCCGCGCCCAAGCAGGATTGACCAAAAGAGCCCAGAGCACACGGTGCTGACCGAGCGGATTATCAGTACTGATTGGAGTTGGTGGATCAAATGAAAAACACCCAGTTTTGCTTCCAAAACAAAGTTCTTTATTCCCATAGGAACTTCCGCTTTCACAACCCTCAATTGCCTTCACAGTTCCAAAAGAAAAATAATCCAAAATGACTCTTCATTACATCAAGGCAGTAGTCCATAGATTCAACTACGTTTAGAATACACTCTATTAGTCGGATACAGTCTCTGCTGGCAATCACTTCTGGAAGCTTTAGACTAGACCCGCCTCTGAACTCTCTGGATGCAGAGCTCAGGGCAGAAGGGACCTCCTCCCACAATGACCGTTGGCTGTGGTCCCTCCCAACTAGGACCCACAATCCAGCCTATGGCAAAAACTTCAAAAGGAAAAGGTCTCCAAAGAGACTGCCAAGACTGGGCAATGCTAATTGCCACAGTCTAAAACTTTATGGTTCTTGCTCCAAAAGGAAGGCAAGAAACCCGCACAAGCCGCTAAGGCTTCCAGTAATCTTTTTTTTGGTTTAAGGTCAGAGAGACAGCCAGCCCATTAACTAGCACAACCAGTCCTTTCACTACCCTGTGACATATCCCCCTCACCGAGAACCTATTTGTCTTTTGCCTAGATTGGGGCACCGGCATATTTTCTTCCCCACACCGAGACATGACCTCTGCGTTCTTATGCCTAGCTGACTTCTCACCTTTTCCTGTGGAACCTAACCCCGTTCAGTGGTGTCAAGAGAGTCAACTTCTAATATGGTAGGAAAGTGTGCTTTTTCACCAATTATCTGGGCAATTCGATCCCCTACTTTTATTTTATAATCCTCTTCCCCCATATTAAACAAAAGGATTTTCACTATACCCTGGTAATCTGGATCAATGACTACAGCTCCCACATGCAAACCATATCTTGCTGCCAGCCCGGACCTGGACGCTATTCATCCGTAACACCCCTCCGGCACTGCTATCTGGAGATCAGTTGACACTACTATCCATTTGCCTTTGGGTAGCACAAGATTCTGTGCACTGTACAAATCGCAGCCAACTGCCTGATAAGGTAATTTAGCCTTTTCAGACATCCGTCTGCATCTCAGAATCAGATGTGTTTCTCTCTTCTTTACCCTATTTTTATTCTCATATAGGCCTTAACTTCCACTTCAGTAGCTTTAGTGGCCTCACTAGAAGAGTTTTCCTCTCTCAATTTCTATTCAGCAACACATGGAGGGCATTGTTGCACCCAGCTTCTTATGTCCCGTTCTATCCCTGGCCAGTATACTGACCGTCTGCCCCTCTGACTTAAGTCCCTTATAAGGATCAATGTGCAAAGCCTGAAATACTTGCTGGCGTAACTTACTGGGGACTACCAACATTCTCAGTGACCACCTCCACGATTTGGAACTCCTTGCCTTTACACATAAGAACGGAAACGAATTTAGAGAAATTCATTGAAATGTTTCATTTTTAAAGACTCTTCTGTACATAACATTAGCATTTGCATTCCTGTCACCTGCAACTGAAAGCTAATCACCATCAATAAATAATCACACAACTCAATTTTATTGGAATAAATATTTGGCCGCAGCTTTATTATCTATCTGTGTCCAAAGACCAACAAACCCCCAATGCATATTTCACTCCCCCAGGGAGCTATTCGGTGTCGAAACTAGCTCCAGTTAAGTTTTTAAACTTATAACATTCCCCCAAACATGACCCACGGTGATGAAAGACCATGCTTCCCCTTCCAAAGGTATCATATACGAGTGTTACATTTATTTCTTTATTAACTGCTTATCTCCCAGATCCAACTGGGCCAAACATCGTTTTCCACCCCACCCAAATCTGTGACCACCTCCCCCAATCCCATAAGCTCCACCAAACTCACCCAAATCAACATAAAACCTCCACCCCCCACACTCCCCCTCCACAACACTTACACAAAACATAACACCAGCACAAATGGGAAGGAGGGAGGGATAATCTTTTCCTGAAGAGACTACTCTACTATTCCCCTTTCCTTACAGAATTCACTCCAGCCTGCCATAACATCCAACAATCACGTGACTGCTCCACCCCATCACCTTAGAAACCTCCCTAATCATTTTTCTTTCTTACAAGCCCTGTCTATTAACCCTTTCTTAACTCCTCTTATAAACTTGTCAATCCTTATTCTATAGATCCTTAATAACACTTCATATATTCCCCTCACCCTCTGCCCCCCATTTTATCCACACCATCATTCAATAAATATTACCAGCAAGTGACATCTGCTCAGCTATTGTTATATCACACCAGATGAATCTGGTGTTCTTCTTTAATCTTACTTTATCTTTTTTAACTTCTTTCTTCTTTTCGTACCTGTCAATAGGTATTCAGCAGTATTGAATTTTTCCCTTTATTCCCATTGTATTTTCCGTTAATGTCTTCTAGCCTAAACTTTATTGTGGTTCCTCCTCTTTCCTTGTTATTTGTCATTTTCTTTTTGTATTTAGTTTTTATTTGTCTTTGTTTAAATTTTGTATTCCCCCTTTTTTTTACTATTGTATTTCACCTAGAATTCAAGATAGGCGAGTAATCAAATTTTAAATAAACTTGAAACTTGAACTTGATCAAATGGCTCACCTTTATCCGCATCTTCATTCACACCTTCAAAGAAATTCAGTAGATTGGTAAGGCAAGATTTCCCTTGACTAAATCCATGTTGGCTTTCTCTCATTAATCCATGCTTGCAAGATTCTGTCATTTTGTTCTTTATATATGTTAAGGAAGGAATAGATTCTGTTGGAATGATTACAACAGACAGGAAAGAGAAGCTGGAGTCCCTCTGGATTAAAATTCCTGGTCACAATGGCGCAGATACAAAAATTGGCCTTTACTATCGTCCCCCAGGACAGGCGGAGGTCACTGACTCAGAAATGATGGAGGAAATCAAACAAGTATGCAAGACAGGCAATGTAGTTATATTGGGAGACTTCAATTTCCCAGGAATAGACTGGAAACTAGGAGCCTCCAACTGCGGCAAGGAGGCCAAGTTCCTGGAGGTGCTAGGGGATTGCTTCCTGGAGCAAATGGTAAAAGAGCCGACAAGAGGCGACGCTACCTTGGACTTGGTTCTAAATGGTCTCACGGGACCGATAACAGAAGTAGAAGTCATGGTTCCACTGGGAATGAGTGATCACAATGTAATCAACTTTAAACTTGACATCGGGAAAGGGAAACATGCCAAAACCTTAACCACCACCTTAAACTTTAAAAAGGGTAAATACGATTGCATGAGAGCCATGGTAACAAAACGACTCGAGAAGATGGTGGACAAACTTGAAACAGTAGATCAGGCATGGTGCCTATTGAAAAATACTATTGCAGAAGCACAAGATCTCTACATTCCGAGGATTTCCAAAGATCGGAGAACTAAAGGCAAAGGAGAACCGGCATGGCTTACCATACAGGTGAAGGAAGCCATAAAAGAAAAGAAGGACTCTTTCAAAAAATGGAAATGCACGAAGACAACCGAAGCCTGGAACAAACATAAAGATGAACAGAAGAAATGTCACAAGGCGGTGAGGGATGCAAAACAGGACTAAGAGGAAAAAATAGCCCGGGAGGCCAAAAACTACAAGCCCTTCTTTAGATACGTGAAAGGGAAAAAACCTGCAAAAGAGGCAGTGGGACCCCTGGACGACAATGGAAGAAAAGGGTACATCAAGGAAGATAAACAAATCGCAGACAAACTAAATTCCTTCTTTGCGTCCGTCTTTACGAAGGAGGACACCTCAACAATACCTGAAGCGGAGAAACTGTTTACAGGAGAAATAGAGGACAGCCTCACCACAGTTGAAGTGAACTTAGATCAGATATACTACCAGATCGACAAACTTAAAAGTGATAAATCCCCTGGACCGGATGAAATTCACCCGAGAGTCTTGAAGGAATTGAAGGTTGAAATCGGAGAGTTATTGCAAAAACTTGCAAACCTGTCTATCAGAACTGGTCAGATACCAGACGACTGGAGGAAAGCAAACGTCACGCCAATTTTCAAAAAAGGATCGAGAGGAGAACCGGGCAACTATAGACCTGTGAGTCTTACGTCTGTCCCCGGCAAGATGATTGAATCACTGATCAAGGATAGCATAGTTCAGCACTTGGACACACACGACTTGATGAAACCCAGTCAACATGGATTCAGGAAAGGGAAATCGTGTTTGACGAATTTACTCCAATTCTTTGAGACCGTGAACGAGCAAATTGATAGTGGAAAGCCGGTGGACATAATATACTTGGACTTCCAGAAAGCGTTTGACAAAGTTCCACACGAAAGACTTCTCAGGAAACTACAAAGCCATGGCATAGAGGGAGATATACAAAGATGGATAGGCAAATGGCTGGATAACAGGAAGCAGAGAGTGGGCATAAATGGGAAGTTCTCCGACTGGGAGAAAGTGACTAGTGGTGTACCCCATGGCTCGGTACTTGGGCCGATCCTTTTTAATATTTATATCAATGACCTGGAAAACGGAACATCCAGTGAGATCATCAAGTTTGCAGACGACACAAAACTCTGCCGGGCAATCAGATCGCAGGAGGACAGTGAGAAACTCCAGAGCGATTTGTGTCAGTTAGAAAAATGGGCGGAGAAATGGCAGATGAAGTTCAATGTGGAGAAATGCAAGGTAATGCATTTAAGCAGTAAAAATAAGGAATACGAGTACAGAATGTCAGGTGCAACTCTGGGAAAAAGTGAACAAGAAAGGGATCTGGGTGTACTGATAGATAGGACCCTGAAGCCGTCGGCACAATGTGCGGCAGCGGCAAATAAGGCAAATAGAATGTTGGGCATGATAAAGAAAGGAATCTCGAGTAGATCGGAGAAAGTTATAATGCCGCTTTATAGGGCAATGGTCAGACCCCACTTGGAATACTGTGTCCAACATTGGTCTCCCTACCTAAAGAAGGATATAAAACTGCTGGAGAGGGTGCAGAGACGAGCAACTAAACTAGTGAAGGGTATGGAGAAACTGGAATATGAGGATCGACTTAAAACACTGGGATTGTTCTCCCTTGAGAAAAGGAGACTGCGTGGGGATATGATCGAGACCTTCAAAATACTGAAAGGAATCGATAAAATAGAGCAGAGAAGATTATTTACATTGTCCAATTTGACACGGACAAGAGGACATGAAATGAAGCTAAGGGGGGGCAAGTTCAGGACTAATATCAGGAAGTTCTGCTTCACACAGAGAGTGGTTGACATCTGGAATACTCTCCCAGGGGAGATTATTGCGGAATCGACAGTCCTAGGCTTCAAAAGCAAACTAGATGCATATCTCCTTGAGAGAGGCATATAAAGATATGGTTGGCTATAAAATAAGCCAGGTGTATACCTAGAAGGGGCCTCCGCGTGTGCGGATCGCCGGACTTGATGGACCGAAGGTCTGATCCGGAGATGGCGCTTCTTATGTTCTTATGTTCTTATAATAGTCTCAACCATTTTGCCCAGCACTGACGTCAGCCTCACTGGTCTATAATTTCCCAGAACACCCCTGGAACCCTTTAAAAAATCAGCGTCACGTTGGCCACCCTCTAGTTTTCTGGTACTATGCAGCATTTTAATGAAAATTTCCAAATTACTTAACAATAGCTCTACAATTTCATTTTTCATTTTTATCATCACTCTGGGATGTATACCATCTGGTCCAGTTGATTTGCTACTATTCAGTTTGTCAAACAGGCCGATTACATCATCCAGAATTACAGAAATTTGTTTGAATTTCTCTGATTCATCAGAACTGAATACAATATCTTGCACCAGTAATGCCTTAAGACAAAAGAACAAAATCCAAAATGTTGCACAAAAGAGAAGCAACAAAATGACTTAACAAATGACTTAAAAACAATCTAAAAAGGATGTATATAGTTTCAAGTGACCAATAAAATAAAAACCAAATAACACAGGCCGAGTTCTGACAAAGTAAAATACCTTCTTAAGGGTCTTATAGGGCGCTTGGCTGTCTTAAACATAAAAACGTGACAGTCACAAAAAATCCATGCAGTTTAAGAGACTACAAACGAAGAGCAAACCACAGAAGCCTCCATATTTGGCCACATAATAAACTACAAACTAGTACATCTGATTTTCTGTCCCACAATCTTTTGGTTCTTTTGATTATGTTTATTTTTATTTTTCACTTGATGTCCCTCTTAATTCAAAAAATCTAAGCTTTTTACAAAACAAATCACGATGAAGAGAATGGCAATATTAATAGGAAAGATAAAACAATCAAACAAGATATTCTTACAATGAAAATAAAAAATATAAAAACAATATACTATTCAAATGGTTAATTTAATAATAGATTTACTGATGCCATGAATTTCATTTAGATTTACCCTGAGAAAAAATCTTCCAAAGTGATTTAAATTTAAATATCTTCCCCTCTCCCGGATGTGTATAAAACTCTATTAAACAAAGGAAGGCTTCTACTATTAATTGGTGATTACAAAATCTGCTAATGGGCCCCAAATCTCCTTAAAGTTTTTATAATGACCAGTTCTGAATTCATACTTTCATATCGATAGAATAAGCACAGGGATTCAACCAAAAGGTAGGATTCAGTCTATCGCAATTTTTCCAGTTTTTTGTGATCATCTGTATAGCAATCCCAGTCATCACAAGAAGTAATCTATTCTTAGCTGCAGAAATTGGAGACTTGGATTGTAATATAGTTCTGAATAGGACAATATCATATGACATTAGAATGGAAGTATCCAGTATCCTATTAATTGTGACTTCCAGAAGCCGAGTATTGAGGGGCAATAATACAACAGATGATCCAGTGTCCCTATATCAAGATGACCATGCCAGCATCTATTAGACTTTGAACTAATTTTTGCAAATGAACAGGGGTCCTAAAATCCCTATATAACAGAAAAAACCAAGCTTGTCTCATAGAGCCTGTTTTACAAAGCTGTGCTAGTGGCTGCTCAGTGGTAACAGCCCTGAAGCCCATAGAGATTGAGTAGTAAAAATCTTTTGCTTTGTCTCAATGCTTCAAATATCCCTTAGGCTCATTTTTGGTTTCTTATTGAAATATTCCTAAATTAATTTATACCACTTGGTAGCCTGATGCCCTAGGACAGTGGTAGGCAAACTCATTAGTCAAAAGAGCCAAAATCAGCAGTACAACGATTAAGATTTTTTTTGAGAGCCATACCCCATGCCCGCTTGCACTACGATGGCTACATCAACCCGACTGACACCCCTCTTGCCCTCACATAGTCGAAATCGATTCGTGACAAAGCCTAGAGAATGACATGTGGAAAAAATTTGTCACACTAAACACTATACCTCGGGACCAGGGTTAGTATATTCCAACAATTCAACTCAAATGAGAACCCTATATGGAAAAAGATACACACTCTGCAACACTAAAAGGCCTTAATCATATAATAATAATAATAATAATATTAATAACTTTATTTTATATACCGCAGTACCACAAACAGTTCAGAGCGGTTTACAACGTAAGAGACTGTACATTTACAGCGAAGATACAATGAGAACTGTACATATTCAGTAAAGGTGTTTAAACAGTGAAGAACAATGTAGATTTACCATGCAGGAGATTGTACATATACTACAGAGATATATATATATAATAGAGAGGCAATGCGAGAGGCTTATAAAGAACAAAGCAGTGTACCAAACCAATACAGGGTGGTGGATGTCAAGAAGACAACATAACATACACACCAAGAAGCAAAACAAGAAGTGGAGAAAACAGCCTCAGTTCGGCTTCATCTGACCAAAAAACTCCACTCCTTCAAAGACATCACTCCTGCGTGTAAGCAAAATTATGTAAGGAAAAAAGCACTGTGATAGCCTGCAGAATGATATCAAACAGCACGCCAGGGCACTCATGCCCCAAATGGTGATATCAGTGGGCTAATGAGAACTGTAGCAATACGGTCCAGGACATAGCATAAAAAGCAGTTAAACAAGAAAAAACCACTTAGCTGCTACTGGCTTCTCCATCAAGGCCAGGCAGCCGCTGAACCCAACTGGGAACCCTCCGTTTCGCATTGTATCGCTGCGTCAGGGGTAATGTTTGCACTGCTTCACATGCACATTTTCCAGACCCACCATGCTTCTCAAGCTTCTTGGTGTATATGTTATGTTGTGTAGATGATGAATGTATGTTATTAAGGCTTTTTAGTGTTGCAGAGTGTGTATATTTTTCCATATAGGGTTCTGATTTGAGTTGAATTGTTGAAAAAATTTGTCCCCATCCCCGCAAACCATCTGACCCATCCACACAAGCCTCGAATACTGTTATACTGAACTTTAAAGTATAAAAAGAAACAATATTCTGTACAATTATCAATTTATAAATCAGCATCTTCTCCCCACTCTCTCTTCCCCATTTCCCTTCAGCGTCTTCAGCTCACTCTCTCTCCATTTCCCTTCAGTGCACGCACATAAAAACAAGCAAGCAATTTTATATCATTTTCATTCTATTCATTCATAGAAATTAAAGTCTAAATAATGCCAATCACATAACAAAACATGATTTTACAAAAATAATTCCCTGCACAGTCAAGCCTGCAAGGATTACTAGATGTCTTTCAGCAGCTTCTCACACTCCCTTCCCTTACCTTCGTGACCAAGTCAAAATGATCTACCAACAATAAACACAGTATGCAGAGAAAATGTTAATTATCATTTATATTGCACAGGTTTTCAAAGAAGTCAAGGCAGATGACTTTATGCAATGTCACCTCAGTAACAACTATACAAAAATAGACAAATATACACCCTCCCTTTTTACTAAACTGTGATAACTCAGCCTGTGATAACGCAGGGAGCTGTGCTGAATGCCCTGTGTTGCTCTCGATTCTCATAGGCTACCTGCATTAAAAGCCGCTATTGCAGTTTAGTAAAAAGGGGGCCATAGTGCAAAATATAGACAGCAGATATAAATTCTCAAAATGGACACATTTTGATCACTAAATTAAAAATAAAATCATTTTTCCTACCTTTGTTGTCTGGTGATTTCATGGGTCTCTGGTTGCAACTTTCTTCTTCTGACTGTGCATCCAATTTTTTTCCCTTTCTTTCAGCCTCCTGTATGCTTCCTCTCCTCCGGACCTCATTCCCTCCTCCAACTTTTTCTTTCTTTCACCTACCCCCTTCATTCTTTCTCTCGCCATGCCCCCTTTCTTTCTGTATGTCTGTCTTTCTCTCTCCATGCCCCCTTTCTGTCTGTCTGTCTTCCTTCTTTCTTTCTGTCTCCTTGTCCCCCCCCTTTCTTCCTTTCTTTCTTTCTTAGTGAGAATTCCATTCAATTTTTTATAAAAGGACCCTTGAAAATAAACCGGCAACACACTTATTTGGTAGCAAACTACAGGCAAAATCATTGTTTTAATAGTTTGGACTCTCCCCCACCAAGAAAGATGTAATGGGTTCCAATGCACACACATTTCTTTGACTTTCAATTATAAGGATTTTTCATTTACTGTCATTGTGTCTTCCAGAGGGTTGGAAAGATGAAGAGTTTTAAAGGCTATACACAAACTTTTAAACAGACATCTGTACTGTACAGGAAGCCATTTTCTTTGTGGAACCTTTTGGTGCTATTTGGATATTGTTGTGTAAAAAACTGAAAGTAGAGCTGAAAGTACCCATATGAGTGAAGGACAGTCATCAAGATCAGAAAAAAGGAGATGTAAATAAAAGCAAAAAAAAACAAACCAATCTCATATGGATACTATCTAAAGAAATAGGGACATATAAACATTGTCTGAGAAGTTGCAAAAATAGATGTAGACTTTAAACACAAATGTACATAGTGGCTTTACCATTTGAGTCTATATGTAATCTATTAAGAACTGAAAATAGTGTCAGACATACTGATCTTAAACATATTAGGGTGTTATTCAAAACTCTTTACCCATAAAATATTTGGTACAATAAACATTGCCTCCATCTCGTACGTAGGATCCTGCAGTTTGTTTTTTTGTTTTTGCTTTTCGCTGGCGGTACTGCGGTTTTTGTTGGATTCTTTTGTGTTGTCTGTATCTAACACCATATTTCTGTCTGTCTATAATTCTGTCCAATTTCTGTCTTTGTCTGTCTGCCTCTGTCAATTGATCCCAACACAGTGAGTTGCTGCTTTGTAACTTTCCCCTGAGAAGTTCCTCTCTAAAATCACTGCTCTCTTTTTTCCCTTTAAATGTAACTTCCTCAATATTGGGTAAGCCCAAACCTTTGATCTTATTCTTTTTTCTTCTGAACTATTGTAGATGTGACATATATTGAATTGTAGCCAGTGTTCATTTCTGTCTGTATGTATGCATGTGTTTGTTTGTATATGTGCATGTCTGTATCTAACACCATCAATCCACAACGGCATATACTAAACTTCAAAGTGCCTAATTTCTAAGTGATCTTTTTTTCAGATAATACCTTTCTAAGTACCTCTATGGTCTTCAGTTCCTGCCAACCACCAGCCAAATTATTTGAAGGCTAACAGCATATTTCTGTCTGTCTGTCTGCCTCTGTCACTTGATCCTAACACAGTGAGTTGCTGCTTTGTAACTTTCCCATGAGAAGTTTCTCTCTAAAATCACTGCTCTTTTCTTTCCCTTTAGATTTTCAGATTGGTAAGCCCAAACCTTTGATCTTATTCTTTTTTTCTTCTGAACTATTTTAGATATGACATATATTGAATTGTAGCCAGTGTTTATTTCTGTCTGTATGTCTGCGTGTGCATGTTTGTATGTGTGCATGTCTGTATCTAACTGCATATTTCTGTCTGTCTGTCTATAATTCTGTCCTATTTCTGTCTTTGTCTGTCTGCCTCTGTCAATTGATCCCAACACAGTGAGTTGCTGCTTTGTAACTTTCCCATGAGAAGTACCTCTCTAAAATCACTGCTCTCTTTTTTCCCTTTAGATGTTCACATTTAACGGGCTAAGCCCAAACCTTTGATCTTATTCTTTTTTCTTCTGAACTATTGTAGATATGACATATATTGAATTGTACTAAATAATCAACAGATTTGGCTAAAACACAAGAGAAAATATCCAACTGGATATACAGGAGTAATACTTAAGGATCTCAAGCGCTCACAGCTAAAGGTCCGATGTATGTCAAAAGCCAATAACCAAAAAGTGAGCTATCATTGGTCCTGTATATTCTCCTATTTTCTCAATTTTATCTAAAAACTGCTTTATTTATTTATTTTTCTTTAATTATTATTATTTTCTTCTTTTTCAAACTTTAATTTTCAAACTTAGTTCTATATTATGCCCATCTTATTCGCTTATTTGCATATTTATTTCTAAATGTTATTGATGTGCTGATTTTTTCATCAATCACAAAGTGCTTTCTCATTCAAAATATATGAATTATGAAGTACTTAGCTTCATGACATGACATGACGACGGAAGATCTCCGTTTCGCTCATAATAAAAGAGCTTCGTCAGGAACGGCACCAGCATTCAAATCTAATAAATAAAACAAAATAGGACTTAAATTCAAATTTTACAATATGTAAATAGCATGAGAGCTTACATTCATACTCGCGTTAATGAACGCATAGTGGCGGAGCTAACGGTGACACGCATTAAATATCCAGTATTTCCTAAAAGGCTTCTAAAAGAGGTTATCAAATGCAATAACATTTTTTTATTTCAACTACTTTCAACTCTCAATAATACCGGGAGGTTCTTTATATTACAACTCTATTTTCAAATACCCAAGGATCAATTTAAAATTCTCTTTTAACATACCTGTTTATGCCAGTAAGATTTAGATTTTAAGATTTTAAATTTTAGATTTTAAGTTTTAACCATGGGGAGACTGCATAGTATCACGGCCCGATAGATAAGCCACTTTAGCCGTCGTCGTCGTCTTTCATACTTTACCCAAACTCACGGGATTAAATACTAGTCCGACGGCGTCTGATGTCACATCCGGAAATTTAACAATCTGATACCGAACATCCGAAATTAAGCCTAAATAGTAACAAAAGGCTTAAGGGATTTAAATATGTAAACCAAAAGCCACCCGTTGCAGGGTGGAAGAGATACATAACATTCGCCACCTTCCAGTTTTCTGGAATCTTTCCCGATTTGATTGACAAATTGGCTATTAGTTGATGCAATTCTGCTATGGTCCCTTTCAGTTCCTTGATGACCCTCGGATAGATGCCATCCAATCTCAGGGATTTATCGCTCTTAAGCCTATCAATCTGCCTACAAACCTCCTCTAGACTGACCGTCAATCCTGTCAGCTTTCCATCTTCATTTCCAGCATATAGCCTGATGGGTTCCGGTATGCTGTGTACATCTTCTTTGTTAAATACAGACACAAAAAATGTGTTCAGTTTGTAGGCAATTGCTTTGTCCTCTTTTAGCGCTCCCTTTATTCCATGGTCATTCAATGGTCCACCGCTTCCTTCGCTGGTCATTTCCCCTTAATATATTGAAAGAACAGCTTGAAGTTCTTCGCCTTCTGAGCTATTTTTTCCTCATAGTCTCTTTTGGCCCCTTTTACTGCCTTATGGCACCTGCGATGTTTATGCTTTTTCCAGTTTTCATCCATTTTTGACCTTTTCCATTCTTTAAACAAAGTCTTCTTGTCTGTTGTCTCTGATCGCTTCCTCATTCTTCCCTTTAGGTTTGCATTACTTATAATTTGGTAAGTCCAAACATTTGATTTTCTGAACAATTGCCAAAGTCAAAAGTATTGAATTGGTGTTATTGTATCAGAAAAATATTAATAGGAAAAAGAAAAAAGTCATTTTTAGTTAGGAAAGCCTTGGCTTTCTAACCCTTAGGGCCGTAATTTAAAAAAAGTGTGAGGTCATGTGACGTGATTGGCTGGTGAGGACGGTTTCTTGCTAGCTCCATGCTGGATGAACTTGCATTGCATTAAACCCCCCTTTTTCAAGTTTTTTGGTTTGCGTTTGCCTTCAGATTGTATGGATAGATTTGTTACTTGGTCTCAGGCTTCCATGTCAGCTAAATCAGCCAAAAAAGATCGAGACCGTCCACAGCCTGCCGAAACCAAAATGGTGGAGACACCATCGGCAACAGTGTCCCAATTCACTGAGGTGGCACTGAGTGATTTAAAAGCAGCCATTGCACATGTACTTGAACCCCAGCTTGAGCAAATATCTGCCCAGATTACTCACCTAGAACATATTTAGTCAGAGGCGGTGATGAGAACAACCGAATTGGAGCAATGGGTATCGGCGATTGAGGACACTGCGACCACGCAGGCTGCAAGACCTACTACGGGCACAATCGACGAAACTGGAAGACCTAGAAAATAGGTTCCGTCGCTCGAACCTATGTTTCTTAGGTCTGCCGGAGACAATCCCAGAGCGGCGCTTTTTGGAACTTTTGGAGTATTGGTTGACGGATGAAATTCCTCTCCCACCCATACTCGGCCCAGTGCACATTGTATTGGGCCTCTACATGGCCAAGATATGCACCCCCGGGTTGTGATAGTGAAATTGCTTAACTATCGGCACAAGGTGGAACTACTTCATCAATTCCGATTGAAGAAGAATGAGTTGAAGTATGACGGAGCGCCTATACGTCAAGATTACTCTGCAGTGCTGACAGAACGTTGGAAGCCTTATTGCCTACTGTATACAAAAATTGGTGGGTCTCAAGCAGCATTTTCAATTTGTTTATCTAGCGCTTTTGAAGATTCATCATAATGGCATGTGGCAATCATTTGCCACCCCGGAGACTGCAGGTGACTTTATTGCTACTCTGGGAACTTCTTCTACTTCTAGTGGACCTTGAGGGTGCAGCATTTTAGATTTTGTGGAGTTATTCCTTCATAACATTTTGCAGATCCTTACTGGTTGTATTAGTTCTCTGTTATTTGAATTGCTAGGGGATATCACGGTATTACTGGCCTGTTCATGGAGGGGGTGCCTTGTTAATCTAGCGTCAGTTCGTACCTCCATTGGTATCCCTATTGGGAGGATATGTTGGGGTTTCTGTGGGAAAGAGGGGGTTGGATTTGTTGGGTTGGTTAGGTTTTGGGGAGCAGTGGCAGCACTAGGGCTTGCTTTTTATTATGGGAGATCCATATGTTTGCACATACTGGGGTTGTTGGGTTGCAAATTATTTTTTATACTGTGTTTGGGTACTGCTTCCTTCTCTGGAGTCTTTACCACTTTTATCTTCTGGGTGAGGCTGGGTGCCCAGGAGATTTTGTTTACATTTATTGGCTTATGGTATGTCCCCTGATACACCTTGAGTAATCGCCCATTGGGAATCATTTCCTGAAATGTGTCAGGCATAACGTGCCCAATTAAGAGAACGAAAATTCTCACTCTGTTGAAGCATCATAGGGTGGACATTGCCTGCCTCCAGGAAACACACCTTACTGATACTGAGCATGCGAAACTGAAGTGGAGTTGGGTGGGAGACATATTACGCTTCTTCCCCTGGTAAGAAGGCTGGCGTGGCTTTGCTGATTCATAGGGGTTTACCTTGTGAGGTTCAAATTAAACAACATGATCCCCAGGGTAGCTATTCACTGTCCCACATTACAGTGTGGGGTACCACCTTCCGCTTGCTTATAATTTATGGTCCCAATGTGTATTCTCACCCTTACTTTCAAAACTTGGTGAATCTTTGCATTAAAGAGCCTGCATTACCATTGAAAGGAAAGAGAACCATAGCGACAACTTTTAACTTCAGAAAGGGAAACTACGAAGCAATGAGAGGAATGGTAAAGAAGAAACTTAGGAACACTTCCAAAAAAATGGCATACGGTAGAACATGCCTGGTCCTTTTTCAAGGATACGGTGAGCGAGGCGCAAAATCTGTATATCCCCAGATTCAGAAAAGGGTGCAACAAGAGTCGAACAAAAGACCCGGCGTGGATAACTAAAATAGTGAAGGAAGCGATAGGCAATAAGAAAAACTCATTCAGAAAATGGAAGAAGGACAAATCTGAGGGAAACTGGAAAGATCACAGAAAGTATCAAAAAGAATGTCACCGTGTGGTTCGAAAAGCCAAAAAAGAGTATGAAGAGAGGCTAGCCAAGGAAGCACGAAATTTCAAGCCGTTCTTTAGATATATTAAAGGGAAACAGCCGGCTAGGGAGGAGGTGGGACCGCTGGACGACGGAGACCGGAAGGGAGCGGTGAAGGAAGAGAAAGAGGTCGCAGAAAGACTTAACATGTTCTTTTCGTCGGTATTTACAAGCGAAGACACAACCAACATACCGGAACCTGAACAAATCTTCAAGGGAAATCAAGCACAAAAGTTAACATCCATGGAAGTGAGCCTTGATGATGTGCGCAGGCAGATAAAAAAACTAAAAACTGACAAATCGCCGGGTCCGGATGGAATCCATCCAAGGGTTCTGAAGGAACTAAAGGAGGAAATAGCGGAACTACTGCAGCAAATTTGCAACCTATCTCTGAAAACAGGTGTGATTCCGGAGGATTGGAAGATAGCCAACGTTACGCCCATCTTTAAAAAGGGATCAAGAGGGGACCCGGGAAACTACAGACCGGTGAGTCTGACCTCGGTACCGGGGAAAATGGCGGAAGCACTGATAAAAGAAAACATCGATGAACATTTTGAAAGAAACGAACTTCTGAAAACCAGCCAACATGGTTTCTGCAGGGGAAGATCGTGCCTGACTAACTTACTGCACTTCTTCGAAGGAATTAACAAACAGATGGACAGAGGAGACCCCATAGACATCATATACCTAGATTTCCAGAAAGCCTTTGACAAGGTGCCTCATGAACGTCTACTCCGGAAACTGAAGAACCATGGGGTGGACGGAGATGTGCATAGATGGATCAGAAACTGGTTAGAAGGTAGGAAACAGAGGGTAGGGGTGAAGGGCCACTACTCAGACTGGAGAAAGGTCACGAGTGGTGTTCCGCAGGGCTCGGTGCTCGGGCCGCTGCTTTTTAACATATTCATAAATGATCTAGAAACAGGGACGAAGTGTGAGATAATAAAATTTGCAGACGACACCAAACTATTTAGTGGAGCTCGGACAAAGGAGGACTGCGAAGAATTGCAAAGGGACTTGGACAAACTAGGGGAATGGGCAGAGAGATGGCAGATGAAATTCAATGTTGAGAAGTGTAAAGTATTGCATGTGGGAAGCAAAAACCCGAGGTATACTTATGCGATGGGAGGGATGTTTTTGAATGAGAGTACCCAAGAAAGGGACTTGGGGGTGATGGTGGACATGACAATGAAGCCGACAGCACAGTGCGCAGCTGCCGCTAAGAGAGCGAATAGAATGCTAGGTATAATCAAGAAAGGTATTACAACCAGAACGAAAGAAGTTATCCTGCCGCTGTATCGGGCAATGGTGCGTCCACATCTTGAGTACTGCGTCCAGTATTGGTCTCCGTACCTTAAGAAGGATATGGCATTGCTCGAGAGAGTTCAGAGGAGAGCGACACGACTGATTAAGGGGATGGAAAGCCTTCCATACGCTGAGAGATTGGAAAAACTGGGACTCTTTTCCCTGGAAAAGAGAAGATTAAGAGGGGATATGATAGAGACTTACAAGATCATGAAGGGCATAGAGAGAGTAGAGAGGGACAGATTCTTCAAACTTTCAGAAAATAAAAAAACAAGAGGGCATTCGGAAAAGTTGAGAGGGGGCAAATTCAAAACAAATGCTAGGAAGTTCTTCTTTACCCAACGTGTGGTGGACACCTGGAATACAATTCCAGAGGACGTTATAGGGCAGAGTACGGTACTGGGGTTTAAGAAAGGATTAGACAAATTCCTGCTGGAAAAGGGGATAGGGGGGTATAGATAGAAATTTACTGCACAGGTCCTGGACCTGTTGGGCCGCCGCGTGAGCGGACTGCTGGGCGCGATGGACCTCAGGTCTGACCCAGCGGAGGCATTTCTTATGTTCTTATGATAGTGGCTGGGGATTTTAATCAAGTTCTGGATCTGGCCATGGATAGATCCCACTCTCCTGTGGGAGCATTGGGGAGGAGTACTAAGGGTATTCCTTACTTTTGCCCATCCTTGGGGTTGGTGGACCCAGGGCATCTCTTACATCCAACCGACCATGATTATACCCACCAGTCTAGAGTGCATCATACCTTTTCGTGCATTGACTACCTTTTGACTGCTGAATCTTTATTTACTCAGGTAGAAGAGGCTACAATTGGTCCCTTGGAGGTATCTGACCATAATTTAATTTGGTTGGATGTCTCTATGGGTGGCCCATCGGGCCTTGGGTGTGGGTGGTGGTTCCCGGCATATTTACATGGGGATAAACAATTTACTGCTTATTTACAGACTAAATGGGATGAATACCTTCACTTTAATTCTCTACACTTAGAGAGTCCAGTCCTATTTTGGGAGGCAGCGAAGGCCGTCATCGGGTGACATTATTTCGTACGTGTCCGCTGAGGAAGAGGATGAACTTTGTTGGACTAGCGCAGAAATGGACTCAAGAACTACGGGTCTCTAGAACGCCGGATATGTTGAAAAAGGGCCTGCAGCTAGGTCATAAACATCTGACTCAAGCCACAGACAAAGAACGTAATTATACATTTGTGCAGGTGATCATTGGATTAAATGTTTGCAGACACACGCCACTCTTGGACACATGTTTTGGATTCAACTTATAGCATATGTGGCACAACTTTGGAATTGCTCATGGCGCTTACATCCTAGTTTTCTTTTTACGTTGCAGGTCCGTCTTCACCCTATTCGACCGGGTTGTGCAGCCTTTATTAGGAAAGCCATTGTTTTGGGCAGAACTAGTATTTTGCATTGCTGGCTTTCCCCACAACCAGCTACTATGTCACATTGGAGGTCTCTGATGATCCACCATGCACTGATGGAAAGGAGAGATGTGGGAGCTCTGAAAAACAGATGTTGGACTCCCTTTTGCATGACTTCAGAACAAACTTGGGGTTTGAGTGGTTAACGGAGGTATCCCTTTCTATGCACTTGCTGCTGCTGCTGCTCCCGGGGTGGGAGGGGATGGGGTTGGTTGCTGATACACTCTAACTGCTGATTGTTTTTGAAATTACTTTACTGCACTTGTTTGCTGTTGTTTTCTGAACCTTTAATAAAGAGATTTACACATAAAAAAGTGTGAAATTCTGACCTGTTTCTCACAGTTCTTCAGAGACAGAGAAACTGATTTCTTCAACTGCCAGTTTTTTGCCTGTGACAACTAATCACAAGTATTTTTGGCTAGAACAACAATCGCTAAAAAAAAGAAGGAAAACCTAACAAGCCCTTCTTCAGAACAAGCGTGGGTCTGTTGCCCTTACAGACTTGCCAGCCTCGTTTTCTCACATAGCAGCCGCTAGGACCATGGAGACTTTAGAAGTTAAGATATCTATGCCTCCAATTTCACTACAAACCGGCACGGAGAAAATGCCAGTGATTTTTATGGCTCCTTCCCCTCAGGGCCCTGCTTCTGTTCCAGCGGGGAAGGGAAGTGCCATTCCAGCTCAACTGGCTGCACCCCAGCATTGGCAGCAATCAATAATATGAGGCAGCTCCTGGATATCCCAGGTAAGTGTTGGGACGTGGGTGCTTTCAGCGGCTAATAGGAAAGCCACACTGGGACGTTGGTTCCCACGCAGGGACTCTGCAGGCTGCACCGTTGAGAAGATTTTATTGGGCCACGTTCTTCTTCTCTTGTTCCCTCCCCTCGGGGCCATATTTTGACTCTGCAAGGTGATGGAATCCTATCGCTGCCATCACAGCAAGTAAAAAAAGGGAAACTCTAAATCATTAATACTTATAATATGATAATTATTAACTAAGAACCCAGAAGCTCCTGCTGCTGAATTTTGGTACTGGCATATTAGACAGAGAGTTTGAATTCATGAGTGGCAGTGGCTCTCTTTTTTTTCTTATAACTAGTTTGACTTTATGATTGTGCTACTATGTTCTTCAATTTCAACCACACTGTTTGTATTTCAACTAACTGTTGTGAACCGCCTAGAACTCCCTGGGTATGGCGGTATACAAAATAAAAATTATTATTATTATTATCTTATTGGGGAGATGCCACTGAAGAAGTTGGTGGGTTCTAAATGTGGTGGAAGTTACAAAAAATACTAATAATAATTATTTACAAGTCTTGACGGAGCAACTACTCTCCTACACCCAGTTGCACAGATGGTTGCGGAGAGCTCGTGGTGGGCTATGTCTCCAGTTTCAGAACCATTGGATATGGAGGAATCTGACAGCAAACCAGTATCCTTCAGCCACTGTGTCTTCCTCTGTGTATATGTGTGTGTCTGTCTCTGTATTTCTGTGTGTCTGTCTATATCTGTGAACATATGTGTGTCTGTCTCTATTGATTGATGCCAATAAAGTGACTTTGCTGCTGTATGACTCTCCCATGAGATGTTCCTCTCTAATATCACTGCTCTCATTCTTCCCTTTAGGGTACATTAGAGGTAAGTCAAAGCTTTTGTTTTTCTGAACTATTGCCAAAGTCAAAAGTATTGAATTGGTGTTATTATATCAGAAAATCTTGCTCTTTGTAGCCACTCTATCTATATCTGTGTGCGTGTGAGTGTCTGGCTTCATATCTGTGAACATATGTGTGTCTGTCTCTATTGATTGATGCCAATAAAGTGACTTTGCTGCTGTATGACTCTCCCATGAGATGTTCCTCTCTAATATCACTGCTCTCATTCTTCCCTTTAGGGTATCTTTGAGGTAAGTCCAAGCTTTTGTTTTTCTGAACTATTGCCAAAGTCAAAAGTATTGAATTGGTGTTATTATATCAGAAAATCTTGCTCTTTGTAGCCACTCTATCTACATCTGTGTGCGTGTGAGTGTCTGGCTTCATATCTGTGATTATATGTGTGTCTACCTTTGTGTGTAATGTGTATTCATATGTTTGTCTGCCTCTGTCGACTTTCCCATGAGAAGTTCTTCTCTAATATCACTGCTCTCATTCTTCCCTTTAGGAGTATGTTTTGGTAAGTCCGAGCTTTTGTTTTTCTGAACTATTGCCAAAGCCAAAAGTATTGAATTGGTGTTATTATATCAGAAAATCTTGCTCTTTGTAGCCACTCTATCTACATCTGTGTGCGTGTGAGTGTCTGGCTTCATATCTGTGATTATATGTGTGTCTACCTTTGTGTGTGTGTGTATTCATATGTTTGTCTGCCTCTGTCGACTTTCCCATGAGAAGTTCTTCTCTAATATCACTGATCTCATTCTTCCCTTTAGTTGCCCATTCCTGTTGAGGTAAGCCCAAACCTTTGATCTTATTCTTTTTCTTCTGAACTATTCTAGATGTGACATATATAATTGTAGCCAGTGTTTATATCTCTGTATATATGTGTGTGCGTGTTTGCATGTCTGTATCTAACAGCATATTTCTGTCTATGTCTGTCTCCCTCTATTGATTGATGCCAATAAAGTGACTTTACTGCTCTGCTACTATTTATTATTATTTCTATTGTGCTGAAAGGTGTACCCAGTGCTGTACATTTTAACATACAATAGACAGTCCCTGCTCAGAAGAGCTTGCAATCTAATTTAGACAGGATATTTCAGAGTTGGGGAGATTATGGTAGAGGAAATGATACAGTGGGTCTAGGTATCTGACAGCAGTGTGCGGGAGTTAGCTTGGATTTGAGTACTGCCAGGGATGGAGCATGACGTATTGATTCAGGCAACCTGTTCCAGGCATATGGTGATGCAAGAAAGAATGGCTCACATTCTTTCAAAGGAGCAAAGCATTCATTGGAGACAGACAGGGGATATGCAGCCCCACTTGATGGTGAAGTCTCTGACAGCGGTACGCTCCCCTAGCTATAGTAAGCCTTTGAGCATGTGCAGGATTGTCCTCCCCTCTGCCGGTCAGTCTTTTTCTGACCCGTTCCTATACAGTCACGGCTCTCCCCTTTGTCAGAGAAAAATATTAATAGGAAAAAGAAAAGTCATTTTTAGTCAGGAAAAGTGTGAAATTCTGACCTGTTTCTCACAGTTCTTCAGTGAAAGAGAAACTGATTCCTTCAACTGCCAGGTTTTTCTTTACCAAAGCTTTGGGCATGGCTACTGGATAGCTTCACTTTCTTTAGTTGCTCTATCCAGTTGGACACAGGGGTTGTTTCTCTCATTGGCAGGACATGCCTTTGACATTCTGAATTCATTTCAATTTGATGCAATCTACTACATTAGCTTTCATCTCTTCTATTTACTACCTCAGCACTTTGGAGGTTTTTCCACACTTACAGAGAAACATGAAGCCTGAGAATACCTTTATCTATCCATTCAGGCTTCATGATGTTCTAATTCCTGAGAAAACCTTGATCCCCTTCTCCAAATGAAGAGAAAGCTGGTCATTAAATGATAAAGACCACTACAAATGGCTGCAACTACATCACTGCTTTAGTCATCAAAATCTTTGACAAATTTTTCATACTCTTTTCCCTTCTATTTTGACTCAAGCCACAGTCTTATTACAGACAGGACATGCAGCTTCAAACCTATATAAGATGTTATTACTTTGATATTCTTCTCTCTTCCATTGAGTTTGAATGTAAGCATACAAACAGATATTGTAACTCTATGTTTTGTATTGATTCATGCACTGATGTACTGTGAACCTCATTGATGTTTCAGTTTTATATTCTCTTGTATTTTTCAAAATCTTAATAAGCTTTCATGGAAAAAAAGAAACATAGAAACATGATGGCAGATAAAGGCCAAATGGCCCATCCAGTCTGCCCATCTCTAGTAGCCATTATCTCTTCCTCTCTCCGAGAGATTCCACATGCCTATCCGAGGCCCTTTTCAATTCAGACATAGCTAATTTTTTCTATTTTTTACATTGGTACACTGGATCACAGCACTTGTACCCTTGTTTGAGATCCAGTTTCACTTCAACGGAGTCTCATTGGTCACTGTGGTTGCTCACATCCCCATAGAGTTCCCTTGGAGTTCCTTTCCCTCATTCATTCCTAGGGGCTTTCCATGCTTTTCATCTCTCTTATAGGGCCAGAAGATGCTAGCTTTCCTGCGCACCTTACGTGCCACCAATATCTTCGAGAAACCATCTACATTTCATTCCCTCTAAGATCAACTGTGAGACATCTATCTTCTCCTCACTTCACATTTTTACATCCCTTCATTGTTAAATGAAGACCCATGCTGAACTCTCAAACCTCAGACACTGCCAAGGGACAGTCTGAATACCTTCTGAATACTCAAAAAAACAAACAAACGAGTGGTTAACTGGCATTCACTCGAGAAAAAATAAAAATTATCCCAGGACAAGCAAGCAGGTATTCTCACTAGTGGGTAACGTCATCCAATGGAGCCCTGATATGGACGTCTCACAAGCATACTTTCTTGTAGAAACTTCAGAAGTTTCCAGTCGCCCGCACAACGCATGCGCGAGTGCCTTCCCGCCCGATGCACCGGGCGTGTCTCCTCAGTTCTTACTTTTCTGCGTAGCCGAGAAGTCCGTCTTCGACTCTCTGCGCGAAGTACCTTCTCTTGTGCCTTCTGAGTCCGCGGTTTTGGGTTCTGTTACTCATTATCGTTGATTCGCGTTGCGTTTTCTTGTTTTTTAAAAAAAAAAAATTTCTTCCGTTCGTTTGACCGGGCAGGCCATGTGGCCACGGCCCCGCGGCTTCGATCTTGCGGCAGAGCTTTTTCGGCATATATCCCGGCCTGTCAACGGTTTTAAGAAGTGTGTCAAGTGCCAGCGTGCGATTTCGTTGATGGACCTTCATCGACGCTGTATTCAGTGTCTCGGGCCTCAACACCTTCCGAAATCGTGCCGGCCTTGCTCCACACTTACAGCATGTGCTTTTAAGCATCACTGCATCTTCTGGGAGTCGCTGTTCAGCATGGAGGCGTCATCGGAGCTGTCCTTATTGCAGGGCTCCGTGCCTTCGACTTCCGCTTCGAACTCCTCAGCCTCAAGTCTTCTCAAGCCTGCCTCGTTCGTGCCGGCTTCGAATCCGACGCCTGCTGCGGTGCCTTCCACTGTCTCCTCAGGTCAGGTAATGCAGCCTCCCATTGCTCCAGTGGTGCTCAAGGTGCCCAAGGCTTCTAAGCCTAAGCCCCCTGGCGGCCGAGACCGCGAAGTCCATGCAGAAGGTCCCATTGCAGATGTGGATCCCTCTTTGCCGGCTTCGTTCCATGCCATGATGGAGCAGCGTTTCGTCGAGCTCTTTACTAAGATTGGGTCGACGCTTCTCTCTCAAATCCAGCCTGGGCATGCGGAGGCCTCCCGCGAGGTCGAGCCGCCTCCGGTGCCCCCTCGATTGTCACTCTCGCTGCTGGGAGCCGAGTCTCGGCGAGTGGCTGGTCTGGCTTCGGGGCGTGCATCGCAAGGAGCAGAGTCTTTGCCCGTGCCACCTCCGATTCACTCGATGCATGGCGCTGAATCCTCCCCACTGCCTGGAGCTGATCCTTCCTCAATGCCGAGCCTCGAGGCTTGGCGGGTGCCTTGAGGGGCTTCTTCTCAGCCACCTCTGCTTCGATCCACAGCCTCCAGCCCCATCTACTCGCTGGACGCCTCGTCTGAGCCTCGCTCGCCTCGACGTTCGAGACCTGCTTCTAGACACAGTTCTGGTCATCGCTCGAGACATTCATCGAGGCATTCATCGAGGCATGCCTCGCCTCGTCGTAAGTACCCCTATAAGGAATATTCTCCGCCGGCTTACTCACCTCCTCCTATGCCGGAGCTCAAGGTTGCCATGGGATCGCTCTCCCCCTGCCGATCCTCGGTCTCTGCGGATCAGGATGCCTCGACATCGAGTCCTTCTCGAGGCCCAGCTCTGGCTGACCAATTGTCTTTCTCATCTTTCCTGCGTCAGATGGCGGTGGATCTTGATATTACTCTGGACTCGGGTTCCAAGTTTTCCAAGGAGTATTTGGAGACGATGCATCTTCCCCAGCCTCTGGCTGAGTCTCTTTGTCTGCCTCTGCATATGCTTCTGGACCAGATCTTTATGAGATGTTTCGAGACACCTTACTCCATCCCCGCTGTCCCCGGGAAGTTGGATAAAAACAATACTTCATACAGCAGTCAGATACAGCATTAGTTAAAATACAGTTTCAAATATTACTAAAAATAAAGTTTAGAAGAATAAAAATACAACCACATCGTAAAATTAAAATCAACATTCTTGTTAAATCCTTATTAAATCTTGTCCGATAAAAATGGAATCAAAAATAAAATTGCTTAGAGTTATTCTAGATAAAGATTTAATCTTTGATGGCCAGATAAGCTCTGTTGTAAAAGCCTGTTTCCATAAACTTCGGCTCATTTGTTCCCTAAACTCAATTCTTGAAACTGATGCAATTAGAACCCTTGTTCACTCACTGGTCATCTCTCATTTAGATAACTGTAACTCTCTATATAATGTAATCACTCAAAAAGAACTACGTCGTCTGCAGCTCATTCATAACATGGCAATTAAACTTATCTATAAGGTTGGGAAATATTATCATGTAACTCCTCTTCTGTGAAAAGCTCACTGGCTACCCATTACTCACTATATTACCTATAAAACCTTAATGCTTGTTTACAAAATCAAACTTTCGCATCTCCCATCTTTTCTTGATAAACTCATCATCCCTTTTTGCCCTTCCTGGACTCTTAGATCGGCCGATCTGAATCTACGGACCATACCTTCCATCAAAGAATTCTATTACACTAGGAAAACTAATTTCTCCATAGTAGATCCTACTTTATGGAACGCCATGCCACTCCAACTCATAGAAACATAGAAACATAGAAAGATGACGGCAGAAAAGGGCCACAGCCCATCAAGTCTGCCCATTCCATTTACCCACCCTATTAAGTCTGAGTGCTAATGACTTAGTTCCTTAACTCGACCGTCGTAGGGATCCCACGTGGATGTCCCATTTATTCTTAAAGTCGAGCACACTGGTGGCCTTGATCACCTGCACCGGAAGTTTGTTCTAGTGATCTATCACCCTTTCTGTGAAGAAATACTTCCTGATGTCACCACTAAATTTCCCTCCTCTGGGTTTGAGCGGGTGCCCCCTTGTGACCGAGGGTCCCTTGGGAAAGAATATATCGTTTTCCACCTCTACACGACCTGTGACGTACTTGAATGTCTCGATCATGTCACCCCTTTCCCTGCGCTCCTCTAGGGTATAGAGCTGCAGCTTGCCCAGTCTTTCTTCATATGAGAGACCCTTGAGTCCAGCGACCATCCTAGTGGCCATCCGCTGGACCGACTCAGCTCGAAGCACATCTTTCCGGTAATGTGGCCTCCAGAATTGCACACAGTATTCCAGATGAGGTCTCACCATGGTTCTGTAGAGTGGCATTATGACTTCAGGTTTGCGGCTGACGAAGCTTCTATTGATACATCCCATCATTTGTCTTGCCTTGGATGAGGCCTTCTCTACTTGTTTGGCAGCCTTCATGTCTGCGCTGATGATCACTCCCAAGTCCCGTTCTTCTGAAGTCTTAGCTAGTATTTCTCCATTCAAGGTGTATGTTCTGCATGGATTTCTGCTACCGAGATGCATGACCTTACACTTCTTAGCATTGAAGCCCAGCTGCCATGTTGAGGACCAGTTTTCCAATGTGATCAGATCCTGCATCATACTATCTTTGAGATTGCTTTCACCTACTATATTACACAGTTTGGCGTCGTCGGCAAACAGTGCTACTTTACCCTGAAGCCCTCGGGTCAAGTCCCTTATGAATATGTTGAAAAGGGATGGTCCTAGGACTGAGCCCTGCGGCACTCCGCTAGTCACTTCCGATGTCTCAGAGAGGGTGCCATTGACCACCACCCTCTGAAGTCTTCCACTCAGCCACTCCTTGACCCATGCAATTAGTTTCTCACCTAACCCCATTGATTTCATCTTGTTTAATAGTCTACGGTGTGGGACACTGTCAAAGGCTTTACTGAAATCCAAGTACACTATGTCCAGAGACTCTCCCAAGTCCAGCTTTCCTGTCACCCAGTCAAAGAAGCTGATAAGATTGGACTGGCATGACCTGCCCCTAGTGAATCCATGTTGGCAGGGATCCCTCAGATTCCCCTCATCCAGTATTGTGTCCAGTTTGCCTTTAAGTAGGGTTTCCATGAGACTCACTGGTCTGTAATTCGCAGCCTCCGCTCTGCAACCCTTCTTGTGCAGAGGAACAACGTTGGCAGTTTTCCTGCCCAGGGGGACTCTCCCCGTTCTCAGGGAGAGATTGAAGAGCACGGCTAACGGTTCCGCCAAAATATCGCATAGCTCTCTGAGCACTCTTGGGTGCAAATTGTCCGGTCCCATGGCTTTGTTCACCTTGAGTCCTGACAGTTCTCTGTAAACATCAGCTGGTGTGAACTCAAAATTCTGAAATGGGTCTTCCATGCTTTGCTTTGCTTCCAGCTGTGGCCCGTGTCCCGGTGCCTCGCATGTAAAGACTGAACAGAAGTAATCATTGAGTATTTTGGCTTTATCGGAATCTGTTTCCGCATAATTCCCGTCTGGCGTTCTAAGGCGTACTATCCCGTTTGCGTTCTTTTTCCTGTCGCTAATGTATCTGAAGAAAGATTTGTCCCCTTTCTTAATGTTCTTCGCTAGAGTTTCTTCCATTCGAAGTTTGGCCTCCTTGACTGCTGTTTTGACCGCTGCAGACTTTGTCCTGTATTCAATGTTATCTTCTTTTTCCCCGGTGCGTTTGTATGAGAGAAATGCTTTTTTCTTCTCCTTGACTAGGTACGAGACCTCATCTGTGAACCATTGGGGTTTCTTTTTCCTTTGTTGTTTGGTTACCGATTTTATGTAGCGGATAGTTGCCTCATGAAGGGTCGATTTCAAGGTTGACCACATAGCTTCCACATTATCAGTCACTTTTTGAACCTGCAGTGTCTGATAGATGAAATCTCCCATGTGTGTGAAGTCAGTGCCCCGGAAATTGAGTACCCTTGTTTTTGTTTGTGATCTAGGGAAGCCTTTCTTAAGGTTAAACCATACCATGTTATGGTCACTGGTGGCTAGTGTTTCTCCCACCGAGACCTCCGAGACGCTTTCCCCGTTCGTAAGTACCAGGTCCAGGATGGCCTGGGCCCTTGTGGGCTCTAGTACCAGTTGTTTGAGCCATACTCCCTTCATGGACGTTAATATCCTTCTGCTATCACAAGTTGTCGCTGAGAGTGTGTTCCAGTCTACATCAGGCATGTTGAAGTCTCCTAACAGAACTACGTCCCCCCGTAAGGTGATATTCTCCATGTCTTCAATTAATTCTGTGTACTTGTCCTCCGATTGTCTTGGGGGTCTGTATACCACACCAAGGTATAGGCATTTTTCTCCGCCTCTGGCCAGGTTTACCCAGATGGATTCCCCAGTATACTTGACATCCGTGATCCTGGTTGTCTTGATGTTCTCTTTGATGTAAAGTGCTACCCCACCTCCTAACTTACCCTCTCTGTCTTGCCGAAGCAGGTTGTATCCTGGCAAGCACCCACTACCAGACACAGAAAAACACACTCCCCATTCATACCCCCCCCAATCAAAGAAGTAAAAAGAACAAAACTACACGACGGCCTCCTAGCCACTCAAGCCGCAAGGCTGGACAACCAGATATCCAACCTTCTGATGACCACTCCAGACTATAGGACGTTCAGAAAAGAAATAAAAACCACACTTTTCAAGAAATTCCTGAAGCAGCATTAACATCACGACCTCTTAGTAACTCTAAAACCGACATCTGATCTACCCATTACTGCACTAACATCTACAACATCTGATCTACCCATTACTGCACTAACATCTACAACTTACCTATCTAGCCAATCACTGTAACTCTGTATTTCTAAATTAACCTTTTGTAATCCGCCTTGAACCGCAAGGTAATGGCGGAATAGAAATCCCTAATGTAATGTAATGTAATGTAATGTATAGTTATATCCCACCCATGAGAGTCTGTGAACCATGTTTCGGATATTGCTACTACGTCTAGATCTGCATTAACTATTTCTGTTTCTAGTTCTAAAAATTTATTCCCTAGGCTGCGTGCGTTAACATACATAGCTCTCCACTCTTTCTGATTTTTAAGCTCCTGTAGTGAGCCACCCATTGGAGTTAAAGTGTCTCCTAGCGATTCTTTTGCATTAAGGGTACTTACCTCAGACTTGAAAGCGGAGTTTTGGTTTGCCACATCAGGATTGTTACTTACTGCTCCGGTGTACAAATGGGTACCCTCCCCCGACTTACCTAGTTTAAAGCCCTTCGAAGTAGGCGGGCTAGTCTGTGTCCGAAGACATACTTACCTCTGTTGGTTAGGTGGAGTCCGTCTGGTCCCTGTAGTCCCTGTAATGCCTCTCCGTGATTCAGGAATCCGAAGTTCATTTCCTGGCACCATCGTTGTAGCCACTCATTCGTCTTCTGGATGCGTTCGTCCCTGCCCCTTCCTCTGCCCCTAACAGGAAGAATGGAAGAGAATACTACCTGTGCTCCTGTCTGTTTCAGTCTCTTTCCCAGTGCTCCGAAGTCTGTAATTATGTCCTCCAGGGTGTTCTTGGCAGTGTCATTCGTTCCTACGTGGATGAGCAGCATGGGGAAGTGGTCCTGGGGCCTGAGAAGTCTATCGAGTCAGGTGGTCACATCTCTTATTCTGGCTCCGGGCAGACAGCAGACCTCCCTCGACTGCATATCCGGTCTGCATATTGGTCCCTCGGTGCCCCAATGACTATTACTCTACGCTTCTTTTGGGGGTGTTGATCCATTGTGCCCGGAGATGGAGATGTGTGCTGATCCTGGTCCATCTCTGCGTCTGTAGTCTCTTCCTGCAAGACCTGGAATCTGTTCTTCAGGCTCAGATGTGGAGTCGATGTGGAGCTGCCCTGGTGAGAGAAAGAGTGAGAAGGTGAAGAGATTGTGAAGGGGGGGGGGTCTCCTACGTTTACCTGTGGAGGAGGTCACTAACTGCCAGGAGTCAGTGTCTCCACCATCTCCTGAACTGCAACAGTTGGTTTCTCTGACGACGGCCCTGGAGTCATCATGGGAGATCCGTCACGGGCTCGTTCTGAGATTTGGGATAGTTCCTGCACTATCCCATCTATATAGGCCTCATCCTCTCTGATGCCTCTCAGACGTTTCACCTCCTCCCTGAGGCTTCTTAGTTCCTGCACGATGTCGTCATCCTGCTGGCCGATCTCCTCTGTCTGTGTAGAGGTCGTAATGTACTGCTGTGGGATGGCCTCGGTCTGCACGGAGACGTCCTTTCCCGGTGCTGTGTTCTCCTCCGTCTGTGCGTAGGCTGAGGTCATCTCCCGGATTACCTCCATGCAGGGGATGCCGACCTTGTTTGTAGGTTTCATACTCCTTGTTCGCCCTGCCATAACAACAAAAAGGGAGAGAGTAAATGTGAGAGTGTGAGAGGTAGTATGAGAGATAGTAGTAGTGTGAGAGTATGAGAGAGATTAAACTAAATTCAGGATTAAACTAAAAACATTTTTATTCAAAGACGCATACCATAGCATTTAAATATTTCCTCCCTAATAGCTAGCAAACTAAATACAAACCGCTTCTAAGAAGCGATCCCCTTTCCTGATGTCATATCCTCCCACTCTCTTCCTCTCCTTTTAATTTTTCTTTTAATGATGTAATTATCAACTTTCCCTTCCCCTTCACCCTCAAGCTCACATTGGTAATTGTAATTTTTCCATTTAATGTTCACACACACACCCATCTTATAATAATTTATTTTTAACATTGTAAACCGGCCAGGTGTCCGTCGATGTTCGGTATATTAAAATTAATAAACTTGAACTTTAAGTTTATCAAATAAATAAGTTTCTAATGATTTCCTTCTTTATTTGATAAACAAGAATGTTGATTTTAATTTTACAATAATAATAATAATAACTTTATTTTTGTATACCGCAATACCACAATCAGTTCAGAGCAGTTTACAGAAGAGACTGTACACAGACAGTGAATGTACAAAGAAAAAAAAGAAATACTTTCTTTTTTATATAATTCATTATTCATTTTATAACTTACATCAAGTACATCAACATTGGTATTAACATTTTTAACTTAGATATATCACTTGAAATTCTACAATTAATCTTATCAAACTAAATTTATCCCCTTCCCTCCCATCCCTTTATATTTCATGAAAAACATTTTCCAATAATAAATATCCCCCTCCACCGCCCAATACTTTCAATTACACTAGTAAGCCGAGAGTAGTTAGGTATGTCCAGAAGTATTTCAGAGATAAAAACAGGCAGGAAGGAGTCAGAGAAATTTGTCAAAGAGATAGGTTTTAATTGATTTCCTGAAGGATTGGTATGAGGGTGAATTAGAAATGAGGGTGGTTAGACATTTATTCCATTTGCCTGCTTGGAATGACAGTGATCTGTCAAGGGATCTCTAGTAGATACAGCCCTTCAGGGAGAGGAAGGCAAACAGATAGGTATTATGTGTGCAAGTGTTGCCTGGAAATACAAAATAGTACAAAAGGTAGATTGGGGATGAGCATGTTATGGTTTTGAAGCAGAGGAAGGCAAACTTGAAGATGACCCTTGCCTCCATTGGCAACCATGTAGTTTTTTGAAGAACGGGCTTACATGGTCTGACTTTTTGAGACCATAGATAAGACGGATGGCAGTGTTCTGAATGATTCTCAAGTCATTTGATGGTTTTCTTAAATGATCCCAAGTATATGATATTACAGTAATCTAAGGTGCTTAAGATTAGAGAGTGGACCAGCAACTGTAAAGAGAAGTCAAACTAGTGTTTGATGGTTCGTAGTTTCCAGAGGGTACAGAAGCATTTTTTAACCTGGGCATTGGTGTGATCTTCAAAAGTCAGGCATCGGTCCAGGATGACTCCAAGAATTTTGATGGTGGAATTGATTGGGTAGATTAACCCATTTAATTTCAGAGAGGTATTCATTAGCTTGTGGTTAGGACTTGCCAGGAAAAGCTTGGTTTTTTCTGGGTTCAATTTTAGTTTGAATTATGTAGGCCATTGTTCTACCTTAGTGAGAACAGATGAGGTGAATTGTTCTGTTTCTTGTGTCAGTGAGGTTATGGGAATGATAATTGTAATGTCATCTGCATATATGTATGATTTCAATTTTAAGTTAGATAACATATGGGCCAATGATGCCATGTAGATGTTGAACACAGAAAGAGAGAGAGAGGGGAGCCTTGTGGGACTCCGCAGGGGTTACATCAAGAATAGGAAAAGGTTCTGTCACTGTGGACCTGGTAAGTACGGTTTTTTAGGATGCCTGTGAACCAGGTTATTACCTGACCAGAAATGCCAATAGAATTGAGGCACTTGAGTAGAATGTCATGGTCTACAAGGTAAAAAGCACTGTTTAAGTCAAACTGAAGGACCAGTGCAGTTTTTCCCAGAGAAAATAGATGGAAGAGTTGGTCAGTCAGTGACGCTAAGACAGTTTCTGTACTGTGGTTTGTGCGAAATCGTGACTGAGAGTTGTGTAGAATGTGGTTTTATTAGATGAACCCTGCTAGTGATGGAGTAAGCCCAAACCTTTGATCTTATTCTTTTTGCTTCTGAACTATTGTCGATGTGACATATATTAAATGTAGCCAGTGTTTATGTATGTTTGTATGTGTGCATGTCTGTATCTAACAGCATATTTCTGTCTATCTGTCTATAATTCTGTCCTATTTCTGCCTATGTGAGGTTATTAAATTTGCAGATGACACCAAACTCTGCAGCAGGGTTAGAACCACGGAAGACTTCGAAGACCTGCAAAGGGACCTAACGAGGCTGGAAGAGTGGGCAAAAAAGTGGCAAATGAGCTTTAACATAGAGAAATGCAAGGTCATGCACATAGGGAAAAAGAACCCGATGTTCAGCTATAAAATGGGGGGTTCATTGCTAGGGGTAAGTAACCTTGAAAGAGACCTGGGGGTGATGGTGGACACAACATTGAAAGCATCAGCACAGTGTGCGACAGCCTCAAAAAAGCGAACAGAATGTTGGGTATCATTAAAAAGGGTATCACGACCGGGACGAAGGAAGTCATCTTGCCGCTGTATCGGACAATGGTGCGTCCACATCTGGAGTACTGTGTCCAGTACTGGTCGCCATACCTCAAAAAGGATATGGCAGTACTTGAGGGAGTCCAGAGAAGAGTGACAAAACTGATAAAAGATATGGAAAACTTCTCATACGCTGACAGGTTGGAAATGCTGGGGCTATTCTTCCTGGAAAAGCGGAGACTCAGAGGAGACATGATAGAAACCTTCAAAATCCTGAAGGACATAGAAAAGGTAGACAGGGACATCATGTCCAGCACCCTAACCGAGACTAGCCCTACCAGCACCCATTCTTGTTCAGCAGGAACTTGTCTAACTTTCTCTTGAATCCTTGGAGGGTGTTTTCCCCTATAACAGCCTCTGGAAGAGCGTTCCAGCTTTCTACCACTCTTTGGGTGAAGAATTTCCTTATGTTTGTACTGAATCTATCCCCTTTCAACTTTAGAGAGTGCCCTCTCATTCTACCTACCATGGAAAGGGTGAACAACCTGTCCTTATCTACTAAGTCTATCCCCTTCATTACCTTGAATGTTTCGATCATGTGCCCTCTCAATCTCCTCTGTTCGAGGCCCAGTTTCTCTAATCTTTCACTGTACGGCAGCTCCTCCAACTCCTTAACCATCTTAGTCACTCTTCTCTGGACCCTTTCGAGTAGTACTGTGTCCTTCTTCATGTACGGCAACCAGTGCTGGATGCAGAACTCCAGGTGAGGGCATGGCCTGGTACAGTGGCATGATAACCTTCTCTGATCTGTTTATGATCCCCTTCTTTATCATTCCTAGCGTTCTGTTTGCCCTTTTTGAGACCGCTGCACATTGCGTGGACGGCTTCATCAACTTGTCGATCAGAACTCCCAAGTCCCTTTCCTGGGAGGTCTCTCCAAGTACCGCCCCGGACATCCTATATTCGTGCATGAGATTTTTGTTACCGACATGCATCACTTTACACTTATCCACATTGAACCTCATCTGCTATGTCGATGCCCATTCCTCGAGCCTGATTATATCACGTTGCAGATCTTCACAATCCCCCTGCATCTTCACTACTCTGAATAATTTCGTATCATCCACAAATTTAATCACCTCACTCGTCGTACCTATGTCCAGATCGTTTATCAAGGTGTTAAAGAGCATAGGTCCAAGCACTGAGCCCTGTGGCACTCCACCCGTGACACTCTTCCAGTCTGAGTATTGTCCATTTACCCCCATTCTCTGTTTCTTATGCTCCAGCCAGTTTTTAATCCATGTGAGAATTTCACCCTTGATTTCATGGCTCACAAGTTTCCAAAGTAATAATAATAATAATAATAGTTTATATACCCCGTTACCATGAAGTTCTATGCAGTTTACAAAAGATTAAATGAAGGTACAAATTGATTGAACTTAAGAGGGGTGGAAGAAAGTGATTAATAGGTCAAGAAAACCATTATTGAGGAGAAAGAGATGTATGGGTCAGTTGTCTAAATACTTCAGGAACAGGTATGTTATTAGACGCTTCCTGAATTCCTCATAGGTAGTGGGCGAAAGCAATTGTTCTAGCTCTTTACCCCATAATGCTGCTTGATGTGAGAGAAGGTGTTCAAGGTGTTTTTTCAGTTTACAACCTCTAACTGGGTGGGAAACGAAGTTCGAATGTGAGCTTCTCTTGTGTCTATTGGCTGAGAAGAAGAAAAGGTCAGTTATGTATTTAGGGGCTAATCCGTATAGTACTTTAAAACAGAGGCAGGCGAACTTAAACCTTACAGGTGCTTCCATCGGTAGCCAGTGCAATTGCTAGTAGTACAGTGTCACGTGATCAAATTTCTTTAGCCCGAAGATTAGTCTGACCGCTGCATTTTGCATTAATTGTAAACGTCGCATATTCTTTTGGGAAATTGCTAAATAGGCGATGTTACAGTAGTCAAGTTGACTTAGTATGAGGGATTGAACCAGGGTTCTGAATGCTGACGTATCAAAATATGATTTAATAGATCTAAGTAGTCGTTCATGTGGGACCTTGTCGAATGCCTTCTGAAAATCCAGATATACAATGTCTACCAGATCACCCTTGTCTATCTGTCTGTTTACTCCCTCAAAGAAGTGCAGCAAGTTCATCAAACATGATCTGCCTTTGCTAAAACCGTGCTGACTGGTCCTCATCAGCCTGTGTCTATCAAGGTAATCAAAGATGCTGTCCTTTATCAGTGACTCTACCATATTTCCCGGTACAGAAGTCAGTCTCACAGGTCTGTAGTTTCCCAGATCTCCCCTTGAACCATTCTTGAAGATCGGCATAACATTCGCCACCTTCCAGTCTTCTGGAATCTTTCCCGATTTGATTGACAAATTGGCTATTAGTTGATGCAATTCTGCTATGGTCCCTTTCAGTTCTTTGATGACCCTCGGATAGATGCCATCCAATCTCAGGGATTTATCGCTCTTAAGCCTATCAATCTGCCTACAAACCTCCTCTAGACTGACCGTCAATCCTGTCAGCTTTCCATCTTCATTTCCAGCATATAGCCTGATGGGTTCCGGTATGCTGTGTACATCTTCTTTGTTAAATACAGACACAAAAAATGTGTTCAGTTTGTAGGCAATTGCTTTGTCCTCTTTTAGCGCTCCCTTTATTCCATGGTCATTCAATGGTCCACCGCTTCCTTCGCGGGTCTTTTCCCCTTAATATATTGAAAGAACAGCTTGAAGTTCTTCGCCTTCTGAGCTATTTTTTCCTCATAGTCTCTTTTGGCCCCTTTTACTGCCTTATGGCACCTGTGATGTTTATGCTTTTTCCAGTTTTCATCCATTTTTGACCTTTTCCATTCTTTAAACGAAGTCTTCTTGTCTGTTGTCTCTGATCGCTTCCTCATTCTTCCCTTTAGGTTTGCATTACTTATAATTTGGTAAGTGCAAACATTTGATTTTCTGAACAATTGCCAAAGTCAAAAGTATTGAATTGGTGTTATTGTATCAGAAAAATATTAATAGGAAAAAGAAAAAAGTCATTTTTAGTTAGGAAAGCCTTGGCTTTCTAACCCTTAGGGCCGTAATTTTAAAAAAGCGTGAGGTCATGTGACGTGATTGCTGGTGAGGACGGTTTCTTGCTAGCTCCATGCTGGATGAACTTGCATTGCATTAAACCCCCCTTTTTCAAGTTTTTTGGTTTGCGTTTGCCTTCAGATTGTATGGATAGATTTGTTACTTGGTCTCAGGCTTCCATGTCAGCTAAATCAGCCAAAAAAGATCGAGACCGTCCACAGCCTGCCGAAAACAAAATGGTGGAGACACCATCGGCAACAGTGTCCCAATTCACTGAGGTGGCAATGAGTGATTTAAAAGCAGCCATTGCACATGTACTTGAACCCCAGCTTGAGCAAATATCTGCCCAGATTACTCACCTAGAACATATTTAGTCAGAGACGGTGATGAGAACAACCGAATTGGAGCAATGGGTATCGGCGATTGAGGACACTGCGACCACGCAGGCTGCAAGACCTACTACGGGCACAATCGACGAAACTGGAAGACCTAGAAAATAGGTTCCGTCGCTCGAACCTATGTTTCTTAGGTCTGCCGGAGACAATCCCGGAGCGGCGCTTTTTGGAACTTTTGGAGTATTGGTTGACGGAAGAAATTCCTCTCCCACCCATACTCGACCCAGTGCACATTGTATTGGGCCTCTACATGGCCAAGATATGCACCCCCGGGTTGTGATAGTGAAATTGCTTAACTATCGGCACAAGGTGGAACTACTTCATCAATTCTGATTGAAGAAGAATGAGTTGAAGTATGACGGAGCGCCTATACGTCAAGATTACTCTGCAGTGCTGACAGAACGTTGGAAGCCTTATTGCCTACTGTATACAAAAATTGGTGGGTCTCAAGCAGCATTTTCAATTTGTTTATCTAGCGCTTTTGAAGATTCATCATAATGGCATGTGGCAATCATTTGCCACCCCGGAGACTGCAGGTGACTTTATTGCTACTCTGGGAACTTCTTCTGCTTCTAGTGGACCTTGAGGGTGCAGCATTTTAGATTTTGTGGAGTTGTTCCTTCATAACATTTTGCAGATCCTTACTGGTGGTATTAGTTCTCTGTTATTTGAATTGCTAGGGGATATCACGGTATTACTGGCCTGTTCATGGAGGAGGTGCCTTGTTAATCTAGCGTCAGTTCGTACCTCCATTGGTATCCCTATTGGGAGGATATGTTGGGGTTTCTGTGGGAAAGAGGGGGATGGGTTTTTTGGGTTGGTTAGGTTTTGGGGAGCAATGGCAGCACTGGGGCTTGCTTTTTATTATGGGGGGTCTATATGTTTGCACATACTGGGGTTTGTTGGGTTGCAAATTATATTTTGTATTGTGTTTGGGTACTGCTTCCTTCTCTGGAGTCTTTACCACTTTTATCTTCTGGGTGAGGCTGGGTGCCCAGGAGATTTTGTTTACATTTATTGGCTTATGTTATGTCCCCTGATACACCTTGAGTAATCGCCCATTGGGAATCATTTCCTGAAATGTGTCAGGCATAACGTGCCCAATTAAGAGAACGAAAATTCTCACTCAGTTGAAGCATCATAGGGTGGACATTGCCTGCCTCCAGGAAACACACCTTACTGATACTGAGCATGTGAAACTGAAGTGAAAATGGGTGGGAGACATATTACGCTTCTTCCCATGGTAAGAAGGCTGGCGTGGCTTTGCTGATTCATAGGGGTTTACCTTGTGAGGTTCAAATTAAACAACATGATCCCCAGGGTAGCTATTCACTGTCCCACATTACAGTGCGGGGTACCACCTTCCGCTTGCTTATAATTTATGGTCCCAATGTGTATTCTCACCCTTACTTTCAAAACTTGGTGAATCTTTGCATTAAAGAGCCTGCATTACCATTGATAGTGGCTGGGGATTTTAATCAAGTTCTGGATCTGGCCATGGATAGATCCCACTCTCCTGTGGGAGCATTGGGGAGGAGTACTAAGGGTATTCCTTACTTTTGCCCATCCTTGGGGTTGGTGGACCCAGGGCATCTCTTACATCCAACCGACCATGATTATACCCACCAGTCTAGAGTGCATCATACCTTTTCGTGCATTGACTACCTTTTGACTGCTGAATCTTTATTTACTCAGGTAGAAGAGGCTACAATTGGTCCCATGGAGGTATCTGACCATAATTTAATTTGGTTGGATGTCTCCATGGGTGGCCCATCGGGCCTTGGGTGTGGGTAGTGGACCCCGGCATATTTACATGGGGATAAACAATTTACTGCTTATTTACAGACTAAATGGGATGAATACCATCACTTTAATTCTCTACACTTAGAGAGTCCAGTCCTATTTTGGGAGGCAGCGAAGGCCGTCCTCGGGTGACATTATTTCGTACGTGTCCGCTGAGGAAGAGATGAACTTTGTTGGACTAGCGCAGAAATGGACTCAAGAACTACGGGTCTCTAGAACGCCGGATATGTTGAAAAAGGGCCTGCAGCTAGGTCATAAACATCTGACTCAAGCCACAGACAAAGAACGTAATTATACATTTGTGCAGGTGATCATTGGATTAAATGTTTGCAGACACACGCCACTCTTGGACACATGTTTTGGATTCAACTTATAGCATATGTGGCACAACTTTGGAATTGCTCATGGCGCTTACATCCTAGTTTTCTTTTTACGTTGCAGGTCCGTCTTCACCCTATTCGACCGGGTTGTGCAGCCTTTATTAGGAAAGCCATTGTTTTGTGCAGAACTAGTATTTTGCATTGCTGGCTTTCCCCACAACCAGCTACTATGTCACATTGGAGGTCTCTGATGATCCACCATGCACTGATGGAAAGGAGAGATGTGGGAGCTCTGAAAAACAGATGTTGGACTCCCTTTTGCATGACTTCAGAACAAACTTGGGGTTTGAGTGGTTAACGGAGGTATCCCTTTCTATGCACTTGCTGCTGCTGCTGCTCCCGGGGTGGGAGGGGATGGGGTTGGTTGCTGATACACTCTAACTGCTGATTGTTTTTGAAATTACTTTACGTTTGCTGTTGTTTTCTGAACCTTTAATAAAGAGATTTACACATAAAAAAGTGTGAAATTCTGACCTGTTTCTCACAGTTCTTCAGAGACAGAGAAACTGATTTCTTCAACTGCTAGTTTTTTGCCTGTGACAACTAATCACAAGTATTTTTGGCTAGAACAACAATCGCTAAAAAAAAGAAGGAAAACCTAACAAGCCCTTCTTCAGAACAAGCGTGGGTCTGTTGCCCTTACAGACTTGCCAGCCTCGTTTTCTCACATAGCAGCCGCTAGGACCATGGAGACTTTAGAAGTTAAGATATCTATGCCTCCAATTTCACTACAAACCGGCATGGAGAAAATGCCAGTGATTTTTATGGCTCCTTCCCCTCAGGGCCCTGCTTCTGTTCCAGCGGGGGAGGGAAGTGCCATTCCAGCTCAACTGGCTGCACCCCAGCATTGGCAGCTCCTGGATATCCCAGGTAAGTGTTGGGACGTGGGTGCTTTCAGCGGCTAATAGGAAAGCCACACTGGGACGTTGGTTCCCACGCAGGGACTCTGAAGGCTGCACCGTTGAGAAGATTTTATTGGGCCACGTTCTTCTTCTCTTGTTCCCTCCCCTCGGGGCCATATTTTGACTCTGCAAGGTGATGGAATCCTATCGCTGCCATCACAGCAAGTAAAAAAGGGAAAACTCTATATTATTAATACTTATAATATGATAATTATTAACTAAGAACCCAGAAGCTCCTGCTGCTGAGTTTTGGTACTGGCATATTAGACAGAGAGTTTGAATTCATGAGTGGCAGTGGCTTTTTTTTTTTTTATCTTATTGGGGAAATGCCTCTGAAGAAGTTGGTGGGTTCTAAATGTGGTGGAAGTTACAAAAAATACTAATAATAATTATTTACAAGTCTTGACGGAGCAACTACCCTCCTACACCCAGTTGCACAGATGGTTGCGGAGAGCTCGTGGTGGGCTATGTCTCCAGTTTCAGATCCATTGGATATGGAGGAATCTGACAGCAAACCAGTATCCTTCAGCCACTGTGTCTTCCTCTGTGTATATGTGTGTGTCTGTCTCTGTATTTCTGTGTGTCTGTCTATATCTGTGAACATATGTGTGTCTGTCTCTATTGATTGATGCCAATAAAGTGACTTTGCTGCTGTATGACTCTCCCATGAGATGTTCCTCTCTAATATCACTGCTCTCATTCTTCCCTTTAGATTGGTAGTTTGGTAAGTCCAAGCTTTTGTTTTTCTGAACTATTGCCAAAGTCAAAAGTATTGAATTGGTGTTATTATATCAGAAAATCTTGCTCTTTGTAGCCACTCTATCTATATCTGTGTGCGTGTGAGTGTCTGGCTTCATATCTGTGATTATATGTGTGTCTACCTTTGTGTGTGTGTGTATTCATATGTTTGTCTGCCTCTGTCGACTTTCCCATGAGAAGTTCTTCTCTAATATCACTGATCTCATTCTTCCCTTTAGTTGCTCATTGATGAGGTAAGCCCAAACCTTTGATCTTATTCTTTTTCTTCTGAACTATTCTAAATGTGACATATATAATTGTAGCCAGTGTTTATATCTCTGTATATATGTGTGTGCGTATTTGCATGTCTGTATCTAACAGCATATTTCTGTCTGTCTATAATTCTGTCCTATTTCTGTCTATGTCTGTCTCCCTCTATTGATTGATGCCAATAAAGTGACTTTACTGCTCTGCTACTATTTATTATTATTTCTATTGTGCTGAAAGGCGTACCCAGTGCTGTACATTTTAACATACAATAGACAGTCCCTGCTCAGAAGAGCTTGCAATCTAATTTAGACAGGATATTTCAGAGTTGGGGAGATTATGGTAGAGGAAATGATACAGTGGGTCTAGGTATCTGACAGCAGTGTGCGGGAGTTAGCTTGGATTTGAGTACTGCCAGGGATGGAGCATGACGTATTGATTCAGGCAACCTGTTCCAGGCATATGGTGATGCAAGAAAGAATGGCTCACATTCTTTCAAAGGAGCAAAGCATTCATTGGAGACAGACAGGGGATATGCAGCCCCACTTGATGGTGAAGTCTCTGACAGCGGTACGCTCCCCTAGCTATAGTAAGCCTTTGAGCATGTGCAGGATTGTCCTCCCCTCTGCCGGTCAGTCTTTTTCTGACCCGTTCCTGTACAGTCACGGCTCTCCCCTTTGTCAGAGAAAAATATTAATAGGAAAAAGAAAAGTCATTTTTAGTCAGGAAAAGTGTGAAATTCTGACCTGTTTCTCACAGTTCTTCAGTGAAAGAGAAACTGATTCCTTCAACTGCCAGGTTTTTCTTTACCAAAGCTTTGGGCATGGCTACTGGATAGCTTCACTTTCTTTAGTTGCTCTATCCAGTTGGACACAGGGGTTGTTTCTCTCATTGGCAGGACATGCCTTTGACATTCTGAATTCATTTCAATTTGATGCAATCTACTACATTAGCTTTCATCTCTTCTATTTACTACCTCAGCACTTTGGAGGTTTTTCCACACTTACAGAGAAACATGAAGCCTGAGAATACCTTTATCTATCCATTCAGGCTTCATGATGTTCTAATTCCTGAGAAAACCTTGATCCCCTTCTCCAAATGAAGAGAAAGCTATTCATTAAATGATAAAGACCACTACAAATGGCTGCAACTACATCACTGCTTTAGTCATCAAAATCTTTGACAAATTTTTCATACTCTTTTCCCTTCTATTTTGACTCAAGCCACAGTCTTATTACAGACAGGACATGCAGCTTCAAACCTATATAAGATGTTATTACTTTGATATTCTTCTCTCTTCCATTGAGTTTGAATGTAAGCATACAAACAGATATTGTAACTCTATGTTTTGTATTGATTCATGCACTGATGTACTGTGAACCTCATTGATGTTTCAGTTTTATATTCTCTTGTATTTTTCAAAATCTTAATAAGCTTTTTGTTCTTTATAATAGTCTCAACCATTTTGCCCAGCACTGACGTCAGCCTCACTGGTCTATAATTTCCCAGAACACCCTTGGAACCCTTTTAAAAATCAGCGTCACGTTGGCCACCCTCTAGTTTTCTGGTACTATGCTGCATTTTAATGAAAATTTCCAAATTATTAACAATAGCTCTACAAATTCATTTTTCATTTTTATCATCACTCTGGGATGTATACCATCTGGTCCAGTTGATTTGCTATTGTTCAGTTTGTCAAACAGGCCCATTACATTATCCAGAATTACAGAAATTTGTTTAATTTCTCTGATTCATCAGAACTGAATACAATATCTTGCACCAGTAATGCCTTAAGACAAAAGAACAAAATCCAAAAGGTGGCACAAAGGAGATGAAGCAGCAAAACAACAAAAAGATTATGGAACAGATCAGACATACCAGTGCCCAAATGACTTAAAAACAAACTACAAAGGATATATATAGTCACAAGTGACCCACAAGATAAAAACCAAATAACACGGCCGAGTTCTAGCAAAGTAAAATGCCTTCCTCAGGGGTCTTATAGGGCCCTTGGCTGCCTTAAATATAAAAACGTGATAGTCACAAAAAATCCATGCAGTTGAAGAGGCTACAAATGAGCAGCACAGCACAGAAGCCTCCAGTGTAAGCTCATATCTTGATACCAGCCTACTGATATGAAGTTATTTGGCCACATAATAAACTACAAAGTGGTACATCTGATTTTCTGTCCTACAATCTTTTGGTTCTTTTCATTATGCTTATTTTTATATTTCATTTGATGTCTCTCTTAACGCAAAAGGTCAAAGCTTTTTACAAAACAAATCACGATGAAGAGAATGCCAATATTAAGAGGAAAGATAAAATAATCAAACAAGATATTCTTACAATGAAAATAAAAAATATAAAAACAATATACTATTCAAATGATTAATTTAATAATAGATTTACTGATGCCATGAATTTCATTTAGAGTTACCCTGAAAAAAAATAAATCTTCCAAAGTTATTTAAATTTGGAAAAGGATTGCTCAGATCTTTTTTTTTTTTTTTGTAAATCTTTATTCATTTTCAAACATACACAAAGTGCATATAAAAAATACAACAATTGGTACAATAAAACAGAACTTATAACTACCAAATAATACTAGAAATATCTTCCCCCCACCCACCCATCCAATCCAGATGTGTATAAAACTCTATAAAACAAAGGAAGGCTTATACTATTAATTGGTGGTTAATTAATTGGTGGTTAATGGAAGTCGCTCGAAGGAAGGAAAGGTGAGTAGTGGAGTCCCTCAGGGATCAGTGCTGGGGCCAATCCTGTTCAATATGTTTGTGAGTGACATTGCTGAAGGGTTAGAAGGAAAAGTGTGCCTTTTTGCAGATAATACCAAGATTTGTAACAGAGTAGACACCATAGTGTCCGAAGATCTAAAGGTGAAAAAACAGTGTGACAAGGCAGTGGCTGCTGCCAGAAGGATGCTGGGCTGTATAAAGAGAGGCGTAGTCAGTAGAAGGAAGAAGGTGTTGATGCCCCTGTACAGGTCATTGGTAAGGCCCCACTTGGAGTATTGTGTTCAGTTTTGGAGACCGTATCTGGCGAAGGACGTAAGAAGACTTGAGGCGGTCCAGAGGAGGGCGACGAAAATGATAGGAGGCTTGCGCCAGAAGACGTATGAGGAGAGACTGGAAGCCCTGAATATGTGTACCCTAGAGGAAAGGAGAGACAGGGGAGATATGATTCAGACATTCAAATACTTGAAAGGTATTAACGTAGAACAAAATCTTTTTCAGAGAAAGGAAAATGGTAAAACCAGAGGACATAATTTGATGTTGAGGGGTGGTAGATTCAAAGGCAATGTTAGGAAATTCTACTTTACGGAGAGGGTGGTGGATGCCTGGAATGCGCTCCCAAGAGAGGTGGTGGAGAGTAAAACTGTGACTGAGTTCAAAGAAGCGTAGGATGAACACAAAGGATCTAGAATCAGAAAATAAGATTAAATATTGAACTAAGGCCAGTACTTGGCAGACTTGCATGGTCTGTGTCTGTATATGGCCGTTTGGTGGAGGATGGGCTGGGGAGGGCTTCAATGGCTGGGAGAGTGTAGATGGGCTGGAGTGGGTTTTAATGGAGATTTCCGCAGTTGGAACCCAAGCACAGTATCGGGTAGAGCTTTGGATTCTTGCCCAGAAATAGCTAAGAAGAAAAAATTAAAAAATTTAAATAGAATCAGGTTGGGCAGACTGGATGGACCATTCGGGTCTTTATCTGCTGTCATCTACTATGTTACTATGTTACTATGTAGCATAGCTGAGCTTGCCTCAGACTCTGCAGGGCAGTTCCACATCATTGACTGGGAGATGACTGAAGAGCTGGCTGGTAACTTACTTCCAGAATTCTTTTCCCCAGAGCCGATGGTGGTGGAAGATAATAGCACTGTGGTTGAGAGCTGGCCAGAGGAAATGGAGATAGCCGAGTTAACAGTGAGTCTGTGAAAAGGTGTTTTTTTTCTGCCTGGTTTGCTGAGCTCTAAGAAATGTGACAGTTTTCTCCTCTCTATGAAATGTGAGCAGCTGAGCCAAACACTAGGCTGTAGTTTTAGCCTGGTAAAACTTAAGGCTCCCTGGTTTCAGGACTCTGTGCAAGAGCCCAGCTTGGAACTGATTAGCATAGCAACTGTGTAAGGTAATTAGCCTGCATGTCACTTAGGAACAGAGATTAAGAATCTGAGAGTAATCCTGCTCCATTTCCTTTGGGAAGCTCCAGCCCAGCTGGAGAGTGATTGCACTGCTAAAAAACACACTACTATGAATGTTCCTCCTATAGCTCTGCATGGGAAAGCTGTTTCTATTAACGGTTGCACTGCTTAGCTTTATTGAAAGCTAATGGACTGTATTTTGCACTGGCATCAGGAGATATGCCCGATTGAAGGACTCTGGTACAGGGGACTGTATATGGTTTGTCAAGCAAGCCCAAAGCTTATTAGTGAGATTCAGTGAATGAAGTGAAAACGTTTGCCTTTTTGTTTGTATTATTTTCATGCTACCAGGGAAACCTGGGTTGCATGATGATCCTGAGGCTGGTGGCCGAATAAAGCTTGTGTTTTGAACCAAGGTCATTCTGACAACCATGTTTTTTAAAAAATCTTTGGAAGTAAGCTTGGTTAGGCATTTGCCAGTGGCAGCCAACTTGAAAGGATACCCTAATTCTAAAGGGACCACGCCAGAAGTGAAGAACGTGTCACTACCCGGCAGCTCAGGGTATCCTTATAGAGCCCGGATGTGACAGAGTAGAAAAGGTTCAAAGAAGAACGACCAAGATTATAAAGGGGATGGAACTCCTCTCGTATGAGGAAAAACTAAAACGGTTAGGGCTCTTCAGCTTGGAAAAGAGATGGCTGAGGGGAGATATGAGTGAAGTCTATAAAATCCTGAGTGGAGCAGAACGGGTACAAGTGGATCGATCAAAAATTACAAAGACTAGGGGACATTCAATGAAGTTACAGGGAAATACTTTTAAAACCAATAAGAGGAAAAAAATTTTCACTCAGATAATAGTTAAGCTCATCTTTTATGAACCGCCTAGAACTATTTGGTTATGTGGTCTAGAAAATGATTTATGTTTAAACACAGCTTCAAATAACTGGGCTTTCAGCCTGGATTTGAATACCGTCAGAGATGGAGCCTGATGTAATGAGGCAGGCAGGTTGTTCCAGGCATGCAGCACAGCAAGGTAGAAGGGAAGGATATTGGAGTTGGCAGTAAGGGAGAAGGGTACCAACAGGAAGGACTTGTCTGACGAATGGAGTTCCTGGGGAGAGTATGGGGAGTAATAAGAGAGGAGAGATACTGAGGAACTGCAGAGTGAGTACACTTGATGTCAGTAAAGGGAGCTTGAATTGTATGCAGAGATGGACAGAGAGCCAGTGAAGCAACCTAAGGAGAAGAGTAATGTTGGTATAATGACCCTGACGGAATATGAGGTATGCAGAAGCATTTTCAACAGATTGAATGGGAGAGAAATGGCTTAGCAGAACAGCAGGAAGTGCATTGCAGTAATTCAGATGAGAGGTGAAGAGAGCATGGATGAGGGTCTTGGCAGCGTACTCTGAAAGAAAAGGAAGGATTTTTAGCAATATTATAGAGAAAGAAATGACAAGTTTTAGCAATCTGTTGGATATGCCAGGAGAAGGAGAGCGACAAGTCAAAGATCACCTCTGAGGTTGAAAGCTGAAGAGACTGGAGTATAAGAGTGTTATCTACTAATATAGAGAATGGGGGAAGAGGAGAGGTGGGTTTAGGAGGAAAGAAAAGGAGTTCAGTAATGACTATATTTAATTTTAGATGGTGACAGGATTGAGAGGGGACATGATAGAAACATTCAAGATACTGAAGGGAATAGACTTAGTAGATAAAGACAGGTTGTTCATCCTCTCCAAGGAAGGGAGAATGAGAGGGCACTCTCTAAAGTTGAAAGGGGATAGATTCTGTATGAACGTAAGGAAGTTCTTCTTCACCCAGAGAGTGGTAGAAAACTGGAAGGTTCTTCTGGAGTCTGTCATAGTGTAAAACACCCTCCAGGGATTCAAGACAAAGTTGGACAAGTTTCTGCTCAACTGGAAAGTATGTAGGTGAGGCTTGGCTAATTTAGAGCACTGATCTTTGACCTAGGGGCCGCCACGTAAGTGGACTCCTGGGCACGATGGACCACTGGTTTGACCCAGCAGCGGAAATTCTTATGAGCCAGGAGCCAGAACCAGACCGGGTTGAGAGCACCCTGTGGCTATGACAATCAAAGTTGACCCCAAAGGAGGCATAGTCATTTCCAGAAGCAGAGAAGAGTGAAGGAGGAGGTGACTGTGCAAAAATGTAAAGATAGCACATGGTGTTAGAGGAATGAAACTTGTGCAATTGCCCTTGACCCCATGGCCAGAAAGAGCCACAAGACCACTGGAAGCTGAAGGCAGCTCAACCTGGTAATGATCTTTGGGGTCCCAGCTATGTCTAACACCACTCTGGCAACAAATACAATAAAACCTGACACATTCTAATCACAAAAAATATATATAGTTGGGTTTTTTTTACCTTTTGTTCTATGTTCATTTTATTTTTCCAATCAAGTTGGTCCCAGTCTCTGATTTCTGCTTCCCTCTTTCGTCTCTTAGCTCACTCACCAGGATCTCCTGTCCATTTGACATTTCTTCTCTTCCCATGTTCACCCTCCATCTCCCTTCTCTGTGTTCCTATAGTTCCTTGTCTAGTATCTCTGGTCTAGTATCATCCATCCTCACTCCTCTATCTCTAGCTTCTCTGTCCAGCATCAACGCTTTTGTCCCTATGCCCTCCTATGTACAGCATCTCCCTGAGTCCCTGCTCTCCCCAAAAAATCTAGTATCTTCTCTCTGTGTCCCCATGTTCAAAATGGTCTCTTTCTTTCCATGTTCCCATACCCATCATGACAAGTATTATCCCTCTGTGGTCATACTCCATCCCCATACAGCATACATAGAGCTTTGATTCACTGCCTTGTGTCTATCATGTCACCTGTGTTTCCTCTGAGTCCATCTTCTCCCCTCTCTGCATCGCCCATACCACCCATCCAACTTCTGATTCTCTCTCTCTTCTCTTCCTTCAGCATCCGGCTCTTTCTGCCACTGTGGGTCAATCAGTTGTCTCCCTCTTTCTTCAACCCCTTGCTCTGGCATCTTTCTCCCTTCCCTGCAGTGACATGTGGTCAGGGCCTTAAGGAGATTTACCCCACACCCATAAGGCAAATGGTGCTCAGCCAATCAAATTCAGACCAGGGGGTTCAGAGAATCCCCAGCCCAAGAGCCCTGCTTTTTTTCCCTTTTGGTTTCCTTTTTGTTTGATGCAGTTTGACTGGTTGAGCAGGCTGCCCACTGAATCCTCTGAAAGCCCTCTCCGCATGCCACTGCTTCCCTGTAAATCCTCCTATGGAACAGCACTTCTCTCCCTTCCCTCCAGTCCCGACCCTTTATACAGGCCTCCCCCATGCATTTCTATAATTTCTTTCTCTTCTCTCCAGCCATTCCTTGCAGATCTTGCCTTCAGTCACCCTGTAGGTCTAGCACCTCTCCTTGCTCCCAGTCCCCCCGCCACTAATTCAGCACCCCTCTCTCTTATCCCTAGCCCTCCTGCCCACAGATGGAGTACCTCCATTCCTTGACCCAACCTTTCCCGCAGGGTCAGCACCTCTCCCCCTTCAATTTCCATTTCTTACTTTCTATCAATTTTGAAAAGATCTTAAAACCCACTTATTTAAACAATATAATATACATTATTGATTTTCATATTATCATGTAGTTATAATATACTTTTAATCTTTTTATCTATACTATTTTAGTTTATTTTGTGGTTTTTTATTCATTAGTTTTATGCTTGTATTAGTTACTTAGAATTATATTATGTATGATGTTATTATTATATTGTATGCTGAGTACCTATTGTGTAAACTGCTTTGAACTGCTGGGTAGGTGATATATAAAAATAAATTATGATTAATTATTATTCCCTTCAGCACCCAGCACCCATCTCCCCACAGGTCCAGCATTGTGTTGGTTGGCCTGGCACCCATAATTCACTGAAATACCATGGAGGGGTGAGGGAGGAAAAAGGACTGAGAGATATTTAATCCTTGGTAGCTGGTGTGCACTGCCTCTGGGTGGGCTTTAGGTGAAACTGGGTGGGCCTGGGACCTTCCGTGGCTATGCTCCCGGTACATGTGTCTGTTCTTGTCTGCATTCACTATCTGTTAGCGTATGTGTGTGTGCACAGACGTGTTCATAGGTGTCTGCACACCTCCATTGATTGATGCCTTTGCTGACAGAACAGTGAATTTACTGCTCTTCTCTAAAATCTCTGCTCTCGTTCTTCCCTTTAGAAAAAGCATATAGAGGTAAGTCCAGACTTTTGTTCTTCTCAACTGTTGTAGATTTCAAAACCGCTTCTTTTTTGGAGTTACTGTATCAGCAAAACTTTCTCTTTGTAGCAACTGTGTCTAGCTCTGTATACATATGTGTTCGTGTGTGTGCATGTATGTTTATGTGTGTCTGGTGTGTGCGTGGGTGTGCATATACAAATGTTGCTGTGTGACTATCTGTGAGTATCTTTGTGCCTCTATTAGTTGATCCCTTTGAAGTGACTTTGCTGCTTTTCTCTAGGATCTCGCTCTCCTTCTTCCCTTGTACCTGGTTTGTTTGTTTTTTTCATTCAGAAAGCTTTCCGGAGAAACAATCGCCGTTAAAGTAATCCCATGGGACATAATTGCTGGTAAACCTGGCTCTTCTAGCAGCCTCCTTCCCCGGAACTAATCACCTCTAGTTTTTCCATGTTAGTACAGTGAAGGGGAAGGAAGGCCACATCGTCTCCCCTCACTGTACCGGATCCTGCTCCCTGCCTGCTTCTTTGGCAGGAAACACCGCCCACTTTTAACTCGGGCTCTCTTCAGCCCTCTCTCAGCTCTATTAAGGGGCACAGAGGGCCACTACGTGGTCCAGAGCCTAGCACTGCCCTGCAGAACAACAAGGCAGAGGAAGAAGGAAGGTTCCCTCCATCTTGTCCCTCCATCCTCCGCCCGACGCCACTCCTGACGTGAGGATTAGGCCTGGCTCTGCCCACAGTAGAGTTCCAGCAACTCTTCAGCCCTATTTGACGGCAGCAAAAAAGTTTAATCGCAGAACAGCAAGGCAGAGGAAGGAGGAAGGTTCCCTCTATCTTGCCCCTCCCTCCTCTACCCGACGCTGCTCCAGTCCCTCCTAGAGCAAAAAAATAATCCTACCCATACCACAGAAAAAACAAACCCCAAAAGAAATACAACTCACTCCAAACTTCCTCACATACATACCAACCAACCCACACCTCTCAACTCCACAAAATGAAGATAACAAAACAGAAACAAATAGTCATCGTCTTGTTACTCTTTATGCTAACAAACCGGAAAGCAAAAGGAAACTATAACTCTCTAATTCCAGTTTTAGTAACAAGTAATACAAACCACCACCCAGCAGGGAGATACCATATAAACGTGGTTGACTGCTCCTCCTGCATGCACCACAGGATTCCCCAGACCTGGGGGAGAAGACCTACAAACGCCTCCCGAAACCATCCCAGGAACAAACCAACCCCCCAAGCAAACTACCTCATCTACCCAAAAACTTCAAGTAACACTAAAACAGAATTTACATCAATAAAATGCGCTTACATGAACATCAGGATCCCTAGGCCCAAAAACTGATAATTATAAGGGACTGGATAGAAACAGAAAAACTAGGATGCCTCTTCTCTCACAGAAACATGTGCTACCTCAGATGCCGACCCCAGAATAACAGAAGTAGTGTCCACAAGGCTACAAAATACAAGTAGTTTGCAGAGACAAATAAATAGGCTGGAGGACTAGCCATCCTAGCCAAAACACTCTAAATATAGCCCTACAGGACAAAGCCTCCACCCCACACATGAATCTACTCACATGCCAACTATCGAGCCCCACACTCAAAGGAACACTAACATGCCTATTTAGCTACATAATACCAGGAAAATGGAACTTTGCAAAATCAGAATCTTGAAGAATTTATTCTCATGAAATCTCCCTCACATCAACATACAATCTAATCCTAGGTGATCTTAACCTGCACCTAGAAGACAAATCTTCCAATCAAACAGAAAACCTCCTCGCATTCCTCAAAACACTTTCCTACAGAATCCTGGACCCACAAACCACACACAAAAAGGGCTACCAACTCAACATAGCTGCCTTCATGTCCCAAACATCCAACACTCAAGAAATACACACCACAAATGGAACTTGGTCTTGCACCCTCTGGTCAGACCACTAAAGATACACCTTCAAAATCAGTTGGACACAGGGCAAGACCAAACAAAATAACCACACAAACACACAAAAAGATCGACCCACTTACATTCTGGAACAAAGTAGACACCATGATCTAAGATGGCAACCACAAGGATATCCTAAACCACTGGCACACTCTAAGCACAGCCATCCTTGAAGACATGACACAACCACAAATAAAAACCAGAATCTGAAGACGCTCAGACAAATGATTTGACAATGAACTACTACAACTCAAATGACAATGCAGACGTCTTGAAAGAGAATGGTGAAAAGACAACCAAAAATACACAAAAACAACCTGGAGAATACTGAACAAACAATACAAACAAAAGCTAAAAGAAAATCATACTACACCAGTCAAATAGTCACAGTTCTTCAGAGACAGAGAAACTGATTTCTTCAACTGCCAGTTTTTTGCCTGTGACAACTAATCACAAGTATTTTTGGCTAGAACAACAATCGCTAAAAAAAAGAAGGAAAACCTAACAAGCCCTTCTTCAGAACAAGCGTGGGTCTGTTGCCCTTACAGACTTGCCAGCCTCGTTTTCTCACATAGCAGCCGCTAGGACCATGGAGACTTTAGAAGTTAAGATATCTATGCCTCCAATTTCACTACAAACCGGCACGGAGAAAATGCCAGTGATTTTTATGGCTCCTTCCCCTCAGGGCCCTGCTTCTGTTCCATGGGGGAGGGAAGTGCCATTCCAGCTCAACTGGCTGCACCCCAGCATTGGCAGCAATCAATAATATGAGGCAGCTCCTGGATATCCCAGGTAAGTGTTGGGACGTGGGTGCTTTCAGCGGCTAATAGGAAAGCCACACTGGGACGTTGGTTCCCACGCAGGGACTCTACAGGCTGCACCGTTGAGAAGATTTTATTGGGCCATGTTCTTCTTGTCTTGTTCCCTCCCCTCGGGGCCATATTTTGACTCTGCAAGGTGATGGAATCCTATCGCTGCCATCACAGCAAGTAAAAAAAGATAAAACTCTATATTATTAATACTTATAATATGATAATTATTAACTAAGTACCCAGAAGCTCCTGCTGCTGAATTTTGGTACTGGCATATTAGACAGAGAGTTTGAATTCATGAGTGGCAGTGGCTCTCTTTTTTTTCTTATAACTAGTTTGACTTTATGATTGTGCTACTATGTTCTTCAATTTCAACCACACTGTTTGTATTTCAACTAACTGTTGTGAACCGCCTAGAACTCCCTGGGTATTGCGGTATACAAAATAAAAATTATTATTATTATTATCTTATTGGGGAGATGCCACTGAAGAAGTTGGTGGGTTCTAAATGTGGTGGAAGTTACAAAAAATACTAATAATAATTATTTACAAGTCTTGACGGAGCAACTACCCTCCTACACTCAGTTGTACAGATGGTTGTGGAGAGCTCGTGGTGGGCTATGTCTCCAGTTTCAGAACCATTGGATATGGAGGAATCTGACAGCAAACCAGTATCCTTCAGCCACTGTGTCTTCCTCTGTGTATATGTGTGTGTCTGTCTCTATTGATTGATGCCAATAAAGTGACTTTGCTGCTGTATGACTCTCCCATGAGATGTTCCTCTCTAATATCACTGCTCTCATTTTTCCCTTTAGGTTAATGTTTCGGTAAGTCCAAGCTTTTGTTTTTCTGAACTATTACCAAAGTCAAAAGTATTGAATTGGTGTTATTGTATCAGAAAATCTTGCTCTTTGTAGCCACTGTGTCTACCTCTGTGTGCATGTCAGTGTCTGGGTTCATATCTGTGTCTGTATGTCTTATTATATGCGTGTTTACCTCTGTGTGTATGTGCATTTATGTTTGACAGAAACCCAAGGTACAGCTACACCAGTGGTTCCCTAACCTGTCCTGGAGGACCCCCAGGCCAGTCGGGTTTTCAGGATAGCCCTAATGAATATGCATGAGAGAGATCTGCATATAATGGAGGTGCCAGGCATGCAAACCTGCTCCATGCATATTCATTAGGGCTAGCCTGAAAACCCGACTGGCCTGGAGGTCCTCTAGGACAGGTTTGGAAACCACTGAGCTACACGATGGAAGGGTTGTCATTGAATGAGAGTACCCAAGAAAGGGACTTGGAGGTAATAGTGAACAAGACAATAAAGTTTCAAGTTTCAAATTTTATTAAATTTGATAAATCACTTATTACATACTAAGCGAGTAACAATTAAAAATATATTATATACAACCTTAAGAAGGGGGGTAAGAAACCACTAACAGACAATACAGACGAACTGCGGTACATGGGGAAGGAACAAAGGTGGGTAAAAGTTACAAAAATGCTGTTTCTCAGGAGAGAAGAAAGCGAAAACAAGTAGAGGAAAAAACGTTAGGATTGGGGTTTAAAAAGTTGTTTTAAAAAGTAAAAGAAGCTTTACAATGAAATATTTTATGATCAAATTAAACTGGTTTAAAAGAAGAATATGTTTTAAATATTAAAAGATGCTTTAAAAAGGAATATTTTTAGGTTGGTTTTAAATAAATTCAGATCTTTAATTTCTCTGATATATAAGAGGAGCGTATTTCAGGTAAGAAAGCCGTCGGCACAGTGCGCTAAGAAAGCGAAAATAATGCTAGGTATAAGCAAGCAGGGTATTACAACCAGAACGAACGAAGTTATCCTGCCTTTGTATTGGGCGATGGTACGCCCACATCTGGAATACTGCGTCCAATATTGGTGGCCGTACCTAAAAAAGAATATGGCGATACTCCAGAGAGTTCAGAAGAGAGTGACATGTTTGATAAAAGGTATGGAAAACCTTTCATACACTGAAAGATTGGAGAAACTGGGGCTCTTTTCCCTAGAGAAGCGGAGACTTAGAGGGGATATGATAGAGACTTACAAGATCAAGAAGGGATATGATAGAGACTTACAAGATCATGAAGGGCATAAAGAAAGTGGAGAGGGACAGATTCTTCAAACTTTCAAAAACTACAAGAATGAGAGGGCATTCAGAAAAATTAAAAGGGGACAGATTTAGAACCAATGCTAGAAAGTTCTTCTTCACCCAACGGGTGGTGGACACCTGGAATGTGCTTCCAGAGGGCGCAATAGGACAGGGTACGGTATTGGAATTCAAGAAGGGATTGGACAATTTTCTGAAGGAAAAGGGGATAGAAGGATATAGATAGAGGGTTACTATACAGGTCCTGGGCCTGATGGGCTACTGCGTGAGTGAACTGCTGTGCATGATGGACCTCTGGTCTGACCCAGCAGAGGTATTACTTATGTTCATATGTTCTATTGACTGATCCCAATAAAGTGACTTTGCTGCTTTGTGAGTTTCCCAGTGAGAAGTTCTTATCTAAAATCACTGCTCTCATTCTTCTCTTTAAAATCTCACCTTATCTGATTTGGTAAGCCCAAACTTTTGTTCTTGTTCTTTGCTCTTATCAAATATTGATGTAAAATATATTTATTTGGTGTTACTAAATAAGAAAACACTTGCTCATTGTAGCCACTGTGTCTATCTCTGTGTTCATGTATGTGAATTATGTGTGTCTGCATTTCTCTGTATTTGTGACTATTAAAAAAGGGATGGTTAACAAGACTAAGATTGATATAATGCCTCTGTATCGCTCTATGGTGCGACTTCACCTAGATGATTGCATTCAATTCGGGTCTAGTTTCCAAGTTTATTCTTAGTTTGATATACTGACCATCACAAGTACAGTGGTACCTTGGATTACAAGCATAATCCATTCCAGGAGCATGCTCGTAATCCAAAATGCTCGTTTATCAAAGCGAGTTTCCCCATAGGAAATAATGGAAACTCGCTTTGATACGTTTCCACCCCCCCCCCCCCCCACCGAAGCCAGTAGCGCTGCTCCCTCCCAAGAACCAGCATTGCTCCCCCCCGAAGGCCCCGCTATCGGACACCCCCCCCCCCCCCCCGCCGCCATCGGGCACCCCTCCGCCGTGATCAGGCATCCCCCGCCGCAACCTGAAGTCCCCAGAGCCCTCTTCTTACTTTAATGTAGCACTGGCATATTGGCCTCCTCTTCTGTGCTGGCCTTGAGCATGTGCACATGCTCAAGGCCAATACAAAAGAGGAGGCTGACATGCCGGTGCTACATTAAAGTAAGAAGAGGGCTCTGGGGAATTCAGGTTGCGGCGGGGGGTTCCCGATCACGGCAGGGGGGGTGCCCGATGGCAGCGGGCGAGTGCCGGATCACGGGGGGAGGGTGCTGGTTCGCGGATAGGGGTGCTCGCAAATCGAGGCACGCTTGGTTTCCGAGGCACTGATTTTGCGAATGTTTTGCTCGTCTTGCAAAACACTCACAAACCGGTGCACTCGTAAACCGAGGTACCACTGTATCTGGTCAGTTTACAGTATTAAGAATTTTTGCAGCGGATGTGCAGTGGCATTGCGTTCCAAAGGGAAGGAGCCGTTATGGAAAAAAAATGAAATTTCTGGTGTAGTATAGATCTTTGATTGAGGGAACTGTTAATAGATTTTGGTTGGAGGATCTAAGGACCCTAGATGGAGCATGTGGGATAAGATATTTGTCCAGGAAAGTAGGAGAGTTTAAGGGCTCCTTTTATTGAGGTGTGCTACGGGGGTTAGCACGTCGGATATTTCATCATATGTTAACCTCCGCAGCACACCAAAAAAATAACGCCTCATCAATGGAGGCATTAGCGACTAGCGCGGTAGGCGGTTGAATGCGCAGTATTCTGCGTGTTAACCGCCTACCACAGCTTGATAAAGGAGCCCTAAGTTTGAAGACTAGTAAAAGTATTTTATATGTTGTTCTATGTGAATCTGGTAGCCAATGAAGAAGTGGGGTGAGCAAGGTGGTAGCCACGAAGAAGTGGGGTGACGTGGTCATATTTTTAGCTTTGTAAATGAGTTTAACTGCAGTATTTTGTATCAGTTGAAGTCGGCGGGTGCTTGAAAAGGTTCAAAGAAAAGCGAATAAGATGATAAAGAGGATGGAACTCCTCTCGTATGAGGAAAGACTAAAGAGGTAGGCCTGGAAAAGAGACGGCTGAGGGGAGATATGGTTGAAACCTTCAAACTCCTGAGAGGAGTAGAATGGGTACAAGTGGATCGATTTTTCACTCCATCAAAAATTACAAAGACTCAATGAAGTTACAGGGAAATACTTTTAAAACCAGAGGTTCTGGCAAGAGCGGATAGTGTAGCTGGTTTTAAGAAAGGTTTGGACAATTTCCTAGAGGAAAAGTCCATAGTCTGAAAAGCCCTAGATGCTTTAGCCTTTCCTCATTGGGAAGTCACTCCATCCCTTTTCTCCTCCCATCTCGTTTCCAGTGTGTCAGTCTCTTTATGTTGCCTTTTATATAATTATTTTTTTCTAATTTTAGATTTGTATTAGTCTTAATTTTAAAATTTAAGGTATTTTTTAAAACTCTTGCTAGATGTACATCTCCTTATGAGTGGCATAGAGTGATACGAGTAAGGGTAAACTAGATACTACCAGGGGGTGCACAGGGGGTGCACATCTCCTTATGAGAAGCATAGAGTGATATGGGGAGTAAAACTATGCCAGGGTACACCTGGCGGGGCCTCCGCGTGTGTGGATCACTGGACTTGATGGACCTAGGCCAGTGATGGCTAACCTTTTTGAGCCCGAGTGCCCAAACTGCCGCACAAAACCAAAGAATTTCCTCAAAGTGCCAGCACGTCAATTAAACCTTAATAACAAGATTTTAGTATCTAAAAACTCTTTATAAAGTTGCCTGAACTATGTAACATCATTTTTAAAGGTTGGAATCTTTGTATTGTCAGAGAATCAATTTGATTCACAATCCTTTGGTTTTCATTTCAATTTATTGGCAATTTATAATGTTTTAATGATTTCATTCATGGGCCGAATACACACATACTTTTCTCTGTCGCCGCACTCTTTGACCAAAAGATTTGTAAGCCTGCAACCACGTCAAGGTAGACTCTTTCAGCAGCTCCCCTCCCTCCCCCTTACCTTTGTGGCCAAGTCAAAATGATCTACCAACAATAAAATTTTAAAAAACACAAAGCACGCTGTACGCAGAGAAAATGTTAATTATCATTTATATTCCGCGGGTTTTCAAAGAGGTCAAGGCAGATGACTTTATGCAATGTCACCTCAGTAACAACTATACAAAAATAGACAAATATTCACCCTCCCTTTTTACTAAACCGCGATAGCGGTTTTTAGCGCAGGGACCTGCGCTGAATGCCCCACGCTGCTCTTGAAGCTCATAGGCTCCCTGCGCTAAAAAAAGCTATTGCGGTTTAGTAAAAGGGGACCATAGTGCAAAATATAGACAACATATATAAATTCTCAAAACGGACACATTTTGATCACTAAATTGAAAATAAAATCATTTTCCTACCTTTGTTAATTTCATCAGTCTCTGGTTGCACTTTATTCTTCTGACTGTGCATCCAATATTTCTTCCCTTTTTTCAGCCTCCTGTATGCTTTCTGTCCTCCAGACCTCATTCCCTCCTCAAACTTTTTCTTTGTTTCACCCTGCCCCCTTCTTTCTTTTTCTCTCTCTCCATACCCCCTTTCATTCTGTATGTCTGTCTTTCTCTCTCTCTCCGGGCCCCATTTTTCTTTGTTTCACCCAGCCCTCTTTCTTTTTTTTTTTTTTGGCTCCCTATCCCCCCCCTTTCTTTCTTTCTCCTTGCCCTCCCCTATGCCACCACCATTGGGAAAATGCTGCCACCGCCACTGGGGAATAGGCTGCCACTGCCGCTATCGGGAACAGGCCGGCGCCGAGTTCGCCCTGCTTCTCTTCCCTACGGGGCCGACCAACTCTCACCACTCGACGTCAATTCTAACATCGGAGAGGATGTTCTGGGCCAGCCAGGCAGCGATTGGCTTTCCCAGAACGTCCTCTCCGACATCTGAATTGATGCGGGTGGCGAGAGTTGGTCGGCCCCACAGGGAAAAGCAGGGAGAACTTGGCATCGGCCTGTTCCCAATGGCGGCGGTGGCACTCAAGTGGCTAAAGAGACGCAGTTTGCCAGCCTAGGGAGAACACTGGAGGGTGGCCAGCTGTGCACCCCCTTGGGGCGTAAAACCAGGGCAGACCGCCCCCACCCCCACTTTGGTATGCCACTGTCTGTACCTCACTCCCTCCCTATGACCAAAAATTCTCCTTTCTTCTATTCCCCGTGTACACAACCATCTCTTTCCCTCCCTTCCTCTCTCCCAAGTCCTTGCCTTCTGTGTCCAAAAACACATTCCCTCCCCCACCTTAGCATCTCTTTCCCTCCCTTCCTCTCTCCCAAGTCTATGCCTTCTGTGTCCAAAAACACATTCCCTCCCCCACCTCAGCATCTCTTTCCCTCCCTTCCTCTCTCCCAAGTTCATGCCTTCTGTGTCCAAAAACCCATTCCCTCCCCCACCTCAGCATCTCTTTCCCTCCCTTCCTTTCTCCCAAGTTCATGCCTTGTGTCCAAAACGCACTCCCTCCCCCTTTTTTGTTCCCCGTTTGCCTCCCAGCCCATCTTAGCAACTTTCTCAGCAAAATGTAGCTCGAGCCGCGTAGGCTTGTCTTCTATTTCCTGCCTGTCCCGCCGCGCACACATAGCCAACCAGAAGTCTTCCCCGACGTCAGCGCTGATGTCGGAGGGCGGGCTTTGCTTAAGCCCTCCCTCCGACATCAGCGCTGACGTCGGGGAAGATTTCAGATCGGCTGTGTGAGCTGCAGGGCAGTCGGAGTAGAAGACGAGCCTTGCGGCTCGAGTTATATTTAACCCCGCGGGTCCCCCATCGTCCCCGTTCAGCTCTCTCTCCTGTGCACCCCCTGGTAGTACTGCCCTGATGGCGGCCCTGCGCGTGCCAGCTGCAAAGCCTTTGCGTGCCACAGTTGGCAAACGTGCCATAGGTTCGCCATCGCTGACCTAGGGTCTGATCCAGAGATGGCAATTCTTTAGTTCTTATGTTCGTATGTTCTAATTTCATTTTTCACTTTTATCTGCAGTCTGGAATGTATACCATCCAGTCCAGTTGATTTGCTACTCTTCAGTTTGTCAAACTGGCCCATTAAATCATCCAGAATTATAGAAATTTGGTTGAATTTCTCTGATTCATCAGAATTGAACACCATATCTTGCACCAGTAATTCCTTAAGACAAAAGAACAAAATCCAAAATGTTGCACAAAGGAGATGAAGCAGCAAAACAACAAAAAGATTGTGGAACAGCGCAGATATACCAGTTCCCAAATGACTTAAAACAATCCACAAATGATGTATACAGTCACAAGTGACAAACCAGATAAAACCAAATAACACAGGCCGAGTTCTGCCAAAGTAAAATGCCTTCCTGAAAGGTCTTATAGGGTCCTTGGCTGTCTTAAATATAAAACCGTGATAGTCAAAAAAAATCCATGCAGTTGAAGAGGCTACAAATGAAGAGCACAGGACAGAAGCTCCAATGCAGGGGTGGACAACTCTGGACCTCGATGGCCGAAATCCAGTCAGGTTTTCAGGATTTCCTCAATGAATATGCATGAGATCTATTTGCATGCACTGCTTTTAATGCATATTAATTGGGGAAATCCTGAAAACCTGACTGGATTCCAGCCCTCGAGGACCAGAGTGGCCACCCCTGCACCAATGTAAGCTATCTTGATACCAGCCTACTGTTATCAAGTTATTTGGCCACTTAATAAACTACAAACTGGTACATCTGATCTTCTGTTCCACAATCCTTTGGTTGCTTTGATTGTTTGTTTTTATTTCTCATTTGATATCCCTCTTCAAACAAAATCTCAAAGCGGTTTTCAATACAAATCACAATGAAAAGAATGCCAATATTAATAGGAAAGATAAAATAATCAAACAAGAGACATTCTTACAATCAAAAATAAAAAAATAAAAGCAATATACTATTAAAATGGTTAAAATTTAATAGATTTACTGATGCCATTAATTTCATTCAGAGTTACCCTGAAAAAATGTCTTCCAAAGTGATTTAAATTTGGAAAAGGATTGCTCAGATCTAATATAAGGTAGAAGATTATTCCAAAACAATGGAGAGAGAAAAATTATGCAGAGGAATGTGTTGATTCATAGTGGGCCATGCTTGGGGATGGAAGATCAAGTCTGTTGGAATCAATGTAAACGTGATGGAGTACAAGGTACAGTGAGAGAAGCTAAATTAGAGGGTTGTGAAAGATGAAGAGTTTTAAAGGCTATACACAAACTTTTAAACCGACATCTGTACTGTAAAGGAAGCCATAAACTTTGTGGTACCTTTTGGTGCTATTTTTATTTTGTTGTTTTGGTAGTTTTGAATAAAATCCTGTCCTGATGTCCATTTTTGACCTTTGCACCTCTAAGTCTCTTTTTTACCATTCTCCTTATCTTATCATAGTCTCCTTTCTTAAACTTAAGTGCTGTTCTATTAGATTTCCTGTGTGAACTTATTCCAGAGATTATATCAAATCTGAACATTTTATGATAACTCTTATCAAGTGGCAACAACACCGTTACCTCCTTCACCAATTCATAGGCTCCACTAAGAACTAGACCTAGAATGGCATCACCTCTTGTCGGTTCCTGAACCAGCTGATCCATAAAGCAGTCTTTGATTTCATCAAGGAATTGTATCTTCCTAGCATCCTTTGATGATACATTTACCCAGTCAATACCTCCCATTATTACTCTGTTACCCAGTTTGATTGCCTCCCTAATTTCTTGTTCTTTCTAGCCTCTGTGTCTATCTCTGTGTAAATTTGCGTCTCTGTCTCTGTATTTCTGTGTGTCTCTGTCTCTGTCTGTGAGCATATGTGTTTATAGCTCTATCGATTAATGCCAATAAAGTGACTTTGCTGCTCTGTGACTTTCTCATGAGAAGTTCTCTAAAATCACTGCTCTCGTTCTTCCATTTAGGATGACATTACTTATATTGTGGTAAGTCCAAGCTTTTGTTTTTCTGAACTGTTGCCAAAGTCAAAAGTATTGAATTAGTGTTATTGTATCAGAAAATCTTGCTCTTTGTAGCCACTGTGTCTACCTCTGTGTGAGTGTGTGTATCTGTGTTCATATAATATATGTTTCCTTCAGCAGTTGTGTTTCTACCTTCTGTGTGTCCATGTCTGTATCTGTGAATATATGTGTGTCTGTCTCTATTAATTGCTGCCAATAAAGTGATTTTGCTGATCTGTGACTTTCCCATGAGACGTTCTTGTCTAATATCACTGCTCTTAATCTTCTCTTTAGGATAAAGCTACTGGTGATGTGGTAAGTCCAAACTTTTGTTTTTCTGAACTATTGCCAAAGTCAAAAGTATTAAATTGATGTTACTGTATCAGAAAATCTTGCTCTTTGCAGCCACTCTATCTACATCTGTGTGTGTGTGTCTGGGTTCATATCTGTGTCTATATCTGTGGTTATATGTGTGTCTGCCTCTGTGTGTGTGTGTTCATATGTTTGTCTGCCTCTGTTGACTGATCCCAATACAGTGAGTTACTGCTTTGTAACTTTCCCATGAGAAGTTCCTCTCTAAAATAACTGCTCTCTTTTTTCCCTTTAGATAATAATAATAAGAATTTATTTTCTTATATACCGCCCTACCAACAGTTTTGGGCGGTTCACAACAGATAAAGAAAACTGAAACATTTCAGCAAAAAATTACAATTTCATAAAAACAATACTTCATACAGCAGTCAAATACAGCATTAGTTAATATACAGTTTCAAATATTACTAAAAAATAAAAAGTTTAGAAGAATAAAAATAGAACCACATCGTAAAATTAAAATCAAAATTTTTGTTAAATTTTTATTAAATCTTGTCTGATAAAAATTGAATCAAAAATAAATTTGCTTGTAGTTATTCTAGATAAAGATTTAATCTTTCATGACCAGATAAGCTCTGTTGTAAAAGCCTGTTTCCATAAACTTCCTCTCATTCATTCCCTAAACTCATTTCTTGAAACTGATGCAATTACAACCCTCGTTCACTCACTGGTCATCTCTTATTTAGATTACTGTAATCTCTATATAATGGAATCACTCAAAAAGAACTACGTCATCTGCAGCTCATTCAAAACACGACAATTAAGCTTATTTATAAGGTTGAGAAATATTATCATGTAACTCCTCTTCTGTGAAAAGCTCACTGGCTACCCATTACTCACTGTATTATCTATAAAACCTTAATGCTTGTTTACAAAATCAAACTTTCGCATCTCCCATCTTTTCTTGATAAACTCATCATCCCTTTTAGCCCTTCCTGGACTGTTAGATCGGCCGATCAGAATCTACTGACCATACCTTCCATCAAAGAATTCTATTACACTAGTTAAACTAATTTTTTTATAGTAGCTCCTACTTTATGGAAAGCCATGCCACTTCAACTCCTTCTTGAAAATTCACTCGATAAATTCAGGATTAAACTAAAATCATTTTTATTCAAAGATGCATACCATAGCATTTAAATATTTCCTCCCTAATAGCTAGCAAACTAAATACAAACCGCTTCTAAGAAGCAAACCACTTTCCTGATGTCATATCCTCCCCCTCTCTTCCTCTCCTTTTAATTTTTCTTTTAATGATATAATTATCAACTTTCCCTTTCCCCTTCACCCTCAAGCTCACATTCATAATTGTAATTTGTCAATTTAATGTTCACACATCCTCCCCTTATAAAAATTTATTTTTAACCTTTTATTTTTAACATTGTAAATTGGCCAGGTGTCCTTCGATGGTCAGTATATTAAAATTAATAAACTTAAACTTGAACTTTATCAAATAAATGCATTTCTAATGATTTCCTTATTTATTTGATAAACAAGAATGTTGATTTTAATTTTATGATGTGGTTCTATTAGATGAACACTGCTAACGATGGGGTAAGCCCAAACTTTTGATCTTATTCTTTTTTTCTTGTGAACTATTCTAGATGTGACACATATTAAACTGCAACCAGTGTTTATATCTGTCTGTATGTCTGCGTGTTTGTGCTTGTATGTGTGCATGTCTATATCTAACAGCATATTTCTGTCTATAATTCTGTCCTATTTCTGTTTATGTCTGTCTCCCTCTATTGATTGATGCCAATAAAGTGACTTTGCTGCTCTGTGAGTTTCCCATGAGATATTCTTCTCTAAAATCACTGATCTCATTCTTCCCTTTAGGTTTTCCGTTACTTATAATTTGGTAAGTCCAAACATTTGATTTTCTGAACTATTGCCAATGTCAAAAGTATTGAATTGGTGTTATTGTATCAGAAAATCTTGCTCTTTGTAGCCACTGTGTCTATCTCTGTGTATGGGCTCATTTATCTATCTGTATTTGTGAGCATTTGTGTGTCTATATCAGTGGTTCTTAACCTTGTTGGAGGTACTGAACCCCACCAGTTTCATATGCGTGTTCACTGAACCCTTCTTTATTGAAAAAATAAAATATGATTTTTACAAATTCAAAACATAGGTATACAGTGAGAGAAAAAATATCAATTTTGAAAACAAAAAAGTTCTCCTATATTTCGAATAATAATAACATAATAATGAAATTTACTGCAAATCAGTGTGACTTCTGCTGTTGCCTCTCAGAGACCAGTTCAGAAATGCGCTGCTTTATCTTGGCAAGTGCCACTCTCATGTCATTTTCGCAACAAAGTCTGTTCCTTTTCTTCGTTTTTATGTCCAGCATCCTCGAAAAGGATTGCTCGCAAAGATATGTTGTAACAAACGATATGAAAATTTCCAAAGCTTTCTTAGCAATAACAGGGTACGTTACCAATTGTTGACACCAAAACATTGAGAGCGTTGTTGTTCTGAAGAGTTGCTGTTGAACCTGGCTCTGCTGAATTTCAATGATTTCATCGAGGTATTCATCATTGACATCTGTTGTATCAACACTAAACGTGAACAGCTGTCTCACCCATGCTGGATATGACTCTTGTAGGGAAGTATCCGTCGAGAGACTTTGTAAGCTCATCTAAGTGCGTGGCAATAGTTTGCTTCAGTTCCGCGGGTACAGAAATGTCTCTGATTCCAGATACATCTTTGATCTTACTTACACAGTTGTCTAGCAGGGGAAAGTTTGCGAAGTTATCGTTTTCTGTTCGTCGTTTCCATAATGGTAGCTTTTTTTGAAAAGTTTTCAGGTTTTCTTCCGCTTCGATGATGTTGACCCTGCATCTGCTTATTGAGATGATTGAGAGCTGAAAAGATATCAGCCATGTACGCTAAAATGAGAATGAACTTAGAATTTTTGAAGCAATCTGCATGACAATGTTGCTGCTCTTGCAAAAACAGAGCTAATTCCACTCGTATGGCAAAAACACGATTCAGCACCTGTCCCCGGGATAACCACCGAACGTTAGAATAGTACAGAAGTACCTCAAATTCAGATCCCATTTCTTTACACAGCTCCTTGAAGATGCGGTGCTTCAGAGCATTATTTCGCACATAGTTCACGCATTCCACAACAATTTTTAAAACTTCTGCCAGTTTTGGAGGCAAGGTTTTTATTGCCAATGCATGCCTGTGCAGAATGCAATGCGTAACAATTATGTGTGGTGCATCGGCATTCACTTGCGCACCAAAACCGGACTTTCTTCCGAGCATGGCTGGAGCTCCGTCCGAACAAACTGCAGAAACCATATCCCACGAAAGATTGTTGTCTTTGAAGAAGTCATCCACAAGTTTCTTCACATCAGTTGCCTTAGTTGTTGTTGTAAGAGGCTTACAAAATAAAAAATCTTCCTTTATCACATCGTCTTTCACATAGCGCACGAATACTGCAAGCTGGCTTAGATTGGAAACGTCTGTGGTCTCGTCGAGTTGAAGGCTGAATTTTGCCGGGCTTGAAATCAGATCTGCAACTACTTGAGCCAAGATGTCTTTGCTCATGTCCTCTATTCTGTTGCTGATGATGTCATTTGAAAGAGGAATTTCAGATAACTGAACTTCAGCCGCTTTTCCCAGCATGATATTCGCCATCTTCAACACAGCTGGTTTTATGAGTGTTTCACCAATGGTGTGTGGTTTGCCCTGCTTTGCGATCAGGTAAGCAACTTCGTACGATGCTGTGAGGATCGGTTTGTTGATGGGTACAAAGCCGAGAACAGGCAGAGTAGCCTTTTCATCGAATCTTGCTCTCTTCACCTTGAATTCAGCGAGCGTTGTGTTTTCGTATTTTACATCTCCATGCAGCTTAAGGAAGTGTTCCCTTAGTTTTGCCGGAGCTAGACTAGAATTACTCAACTTGGCATTACAAATCATGCAATTAGGACGCTGACTCCCATCACGTTCCGTTATACATGTGAATCCATATTGTACATATTCGTCCGACCACTTTCGTATTTTGCTCGACATAGTTAGTAAGGGATTAAAATATTAAGATAGGTATCGCACGACGTACCATCACAACAGTTACAATTCGACTACTGTGCACATCAAATCCCCTGCAGCACAGATAGGCCAAGCTATGTTGCGTGATCACCTGCAGCCAATTATGGACAAGCGGGGCGTATCATCACGAATCATAAGCGCTTCGGTCACGTTCAATCATCTATCAGTTAAATCACAAATTTTGATCAGGAATTGATTGATGTATATAAGGCGTTAGTTACAGATTGATAGATCAAGAAACCGAGTACACGATCAGTCTTGATCAAAATCACTGAATAACTGATAGATGATTGAACGTGACCGAAGCGCTATATGAGTCGGAGGTGTGTTTTGACCTCCGCCGAACCCGCGAGACTGACTCACCGAACCCCTGGGGTTTGGTTGAACCCAGGTTAAGAACCACTAGTCTATATGTTTGTCTGCCTCTATCGATTGATACCAATAAAGTGACTTTACTGCTTTACTACTATTTATTATTATTTCTATTGCACTGAAAGGCATACATAGCAAAGTACATTTTAACATACAATAGACAGTCCCTGCTCAGAAGAGCTTGCAATCTAATTTAGACAGGACATTTCAGTGTTGGGGAGATTATGGTAGAGGAAATGATACAGTGGGTCTAGGTATCTGATAGCAGTGTGCGGGAGTTAGCTTGGATTTGAGTACTGCCAGGGATAGAGCATGACATATTGATTCAGGCAACCTGTTCCAGGCATATGGTGATGCAAGAAAAATGGACAGAGTCTGGAGATGGGTACAGATAAGAGAGGCTTGCCTGATGAACAGAGATCACGGGGGGTGGGGAGCATAGAGGAGATTAGTGAAGACAGATATGGGGGGCTTCAGAGTGAATGCACTTGTAAGTCAGCAAGATGAGTGTCCCCCTCCCACCGCTGCAGTCAGTGGGAGAGAATGTGTGAGAGAGAAAGTATATATATATATATATAACATATTAGATCACAACATATGTAATAATCAAGTCCAAGAATATTCAATACAACCTCTTCTAAAAATTACTTTAAGTAGAGTTCAAATTAGAAATGCACAAAGCACGTAACAGATGACCTGAAAACGCTGTTCCTATATATGAAGGAGAATAGGAATTTTGTAACTAAATCATTCAGTCTTGTGTCAGCAGGAAATACTAACAAGCATCATTCCAGCCTTAAAATAAATGCAAAGAAATAAAACAAACTCAGTTTAAGTCTGATTATAAAAGTTAATCTGGTATGCAATATCTAATACAGGGGTGTCCGATGTCGGTCCTCGAGGGCCGCAATCCAGTCGGGTTTCAGGATTTCCCCAATGAATATGCATTGAAAGCAGTGCATGCACATAGATCTCATGCATATTCATTGGGGAAATCCTGAAAACCCGACTGGATTGCAGCCCTCGAGGACCGACATTGGATACCCCTGATCTAATACATTGTCTGAAGGGATACTTGCACTAAAAATAACAAATAATGCAAAAGGAAATAAGCTTTAGTAATCTACCACACACACAGATGCTCAGTTCCTCTCTAGTAGATTCATGAAAGACACACTGTTTAGAACAGTGGTCTCCAACTCAAATCCTTTACAGGGCCACATTTTAGATTTGTAAGTACTTGGAGGGCCTCAGAAAAAATAGTTAATGTCTTATTAAAGAAATGACAATTTTGCATGAGTGCCTCAATACATAGAAGAAAAAAATCCAAACCCTGAAAGGTGTACCCAGTGCTGTACATTTTAACATACAATAGACAGTCCCTGCTCAGAAGAGCTTGCAATCTAATTTAGACACGATATTTCAGAGTTGGGGAGATTATGGTAGAGGAAATGATACAGTGGGTCTAGGTATCTGACAGCAGTGTGCGGGAGTTAGCTTGGATTTGAGTACTGCCAGGGATGGAGCATGACGTATTGATTCAGGCAACCTGTTCCAGGCATATGGTGATGCAAGAAAGAATGGCTCACATTCTTTCAAAGGAGCAAAGCATTCATTGGAGACAGACAGGGGATATGCA